>NW_026705075.1:0-281275 GCF_029867415.1 Vicia villosa
AAACAAATATCGTGTTCTTGTCGCTTTTACTTTTTCATTTACATTCTGTTCATATTTTGTTATAATAGCAAATTGATCAACGATTCGAGTGTTAAGATTGTGAATTAAGAACTTATATAAACATCACAATCCATCACATATTGAATCACCTTCAATTTGATCATTATCACCAAGTGTTTGTATATTTGTTTCTATCACTTTTAATGCATTGCAAACATTGTCCATCATACAAGAAGTTAATCTGATTTTCAATAAGAGCAACGCTTTGATTCTGCAACGTATACTCTTATCACTTACCTCAAGTTTTTGACTGGTTTTTTAAACACATATACAATCGTTTCGATAGTGGTTCGGAATAGACGCGAGTCGATTCAGAATCACTTCCGTTGAAAAGTCGTTTAACTCCGTAAAACTGTGAACGATCTATTCACCCCCCCTCTAGATCCTAATGCCAGCGTCTAACAAGTGGCATCAAGAGCTCTGGTTTATTCCGTGCTACGTGAAACACTTATTGGAAAGATGGCTTCCGGACCTAAAGGGGCTCACAATAGAGCTCCAGTTTTCAATAGTGAAAACTATGGCTATTGGAAGGATTGTATGTGTGTCCACATCAATGCAATTGATAGGAACATCTGGACAGCTATTGTCAATGGTCCCTTTCAGATCACCATGACAAATGCAGCTGGTGCAGTTGTTCCAAAACCAGAAAATACTTGGGATGCTGAAGATGAAAAGAGATATGCATACGATTGGAAAGCGAGAAACATTCTAATCTCAGCTCTAGGAGTTGATGAATACTATCGCGTTTCCCATTGTAGATCCGCTAAAGCTATGTGGGACACATTGCAAGTTGCCCACGAGGGAACGGATGATGTCAAACTAGCTAGAATCAATACGGTAACTCAAGAATTCGAACTCTTCCACATGGAAGATGGTGAATCCATCAAAAACATGCAGAAGAGATTCGTTCACTTGAAAAATCGTTTAAATTCTCTTGATAGACCTGTTTCCAATGCAGTTGCTACTAACAAAATCTTAAGATGTTTGAACAGGGAATGGCAACCCAAGGTTACAGCAATAAAGGAAGCAAATGATCTAAACACCTTAGACATTACCACTCTCTTTGGTAAACTAGAGGAACATGAACAACACCTTAAATGCCTTGACATGCATGAGAAAAGGGCAAAGAAAGAGAAGAACATGGAGAAAGAGGTAGAGAAGAAGTCAATAGCTCTAAAAGCTTCAAGCTCCAAGACCTCAAGACAAGAGCTAGAGGATAGTGATACAAGTGATGACGAAGACTCCGATGATGAGGAAATGAGACTGTTTGTGCGAAGATACAACAAGTACATAAAGAAAAATAGAGCAAAACTCTCCGGAAAAAGCTTGATTAATCATAGGAAGCAATTAGACAAGTCCAAACAAGATGATAATAATAAAAGAAAATCCAAAGGCCCTTGTTTCAATTGCGGCAAAGATGGTCATTACAAACCGGATTGTCCATATCTCAAGAAGGAGAAAGACAAGAATCAAAGCAAAAGTCACAACAAGTCTAGAAGAGCCTACATAGTATGGGAAAGTGATTCCTCAAGTGAAGACTCATCAAGCGATGAAGAAGAATCGGCAAACCTATGTCTTACGGCTCATCAACACAAGAAAAAGAAACGTGTAAGTCATCTTAAACCTGAACTTGTAGATAAGGTATCTCATGCTCAATTAAAATTAGCCTTTGAAGAACTACATAGAGATGCAATTGAAGCTTTCAAACTTTTGGCCTCAAATAAGAATTTTTTTTCGTATCTTGAATCAAAAGTTGAGAAGACCGAAAAGGACATGGAAGCTTTGAAACAATCTATGCTAGATATTCAAAAGGATAAACTTGAGGAAGATCCTACATCATGGTTTGGTTGTGAGACATGTCATATTTGGCAAAAAGAAGTAAGAGATCTAAAGACCAAATTAGATAAGGCTCTACAACCAAAAGTGACGTTTGCGGTTGATCCAAATAAGTTCAAAAGATCGTATACTCCTTTATATAGTAAATACACTTTTGTACCAAAAGTATCAACTAGCAAAAGAGCATACTCTCATCATATTACTTGTCACTATTGTTGCAAAAAGGGACATACCATTGAAAAATGCAAATTTAGGAGGATTTTAGTTCCTAAAGGAGTATTTCAATGGTTGCCTAAGTGCAAAAATTTCTGTACTCACCACCTAGGACCCAATCGCCTTCTCCGGCCTCAGGTGTTACATTGGGGACCTTCCATTCTAAATTAATTTTGCAGGAAAAGTGTCTTGACATCGCCGAAAGGTGGTGGTCCCTTGATAGCTGATGCTCAAGACACATAAAGGGAGACATATCACTTTTGGTATGTCATCTATGAAGACAACAATAGAATAACTTCCTAAGGCCTGGACAAATGTAAAAGATCATCCAATCGACAACATAATAGGGGACATCTCAAAGGGCGTGACAACACGCTCCAAGATAAGTAACTTTTGTCATCATTTTGCTTTTGTTTCACAAGTTGAACCGAAAAACGTGAAGGACGCATTACTTGATGAGCATTGGCTAATGGCCATGCAAGAAGAATTAAACCAATTTAAACGGAATGATGTTTGGGACTTTGTCTCTCATCCGGGAGATCATCAAGTAATCGGTACTAGATGGGTTTTTCGTAACAAACTTGATGAAAATGGAGTTATCACTAGAAAAAAAGCTAGATTAGTTGCTCAAGGTTACAATCAATAGGAAGATATTGATTATGAAGAGACATACGCTCCTGTAGCACGTCTCAAAGCTATTCGCCTATTACTTGCCTATGCTTGTTCAAAAGACTTCAAACTATTCCAAATGGATGTTAAAAGTGCCTTTCTAAATGGCTATATAAATGAAGAAGTCTATGTTGCTCAACCACCCGGCTTTGAGAATTACATGCATCCAAATCATGTTTATAAGCTGAAACGTGCTCTATACGGTCTTAAACAAGCCCCTCGGGCTTGGTACGAACGTTTGAGCAAATTTCTTCTTAGCCAAGGGTACTCTAGGGGTAAAGTTGATACTACTCTCTTTATCAAAAGAAAAGATAAAGATGTACTCTTAGTCCAAGTTTATGTAGATGATATTATATTTGGGTCGACTAATGCAAAACTTGTCAAAGAATTTTCGAAGCTTATGCAGAGTGAATTTGAGATGAGTCTCATGGAGCTGCTCAAAAGATTTGGAATGAGTGAAGCGAAGGAGATTGACACACCTATGGCAACAAATGCTAACCTAGACAAAGATGAGAAAGATATCAATCTTGTCCAAAGGAATCTCACTTAAAAGTTGTCAAAAGAATTCTGCGACATCTACGTGGAACTCCTACATATGGCCTATGGTATCCGAAGGGAAATGAGTGTTATTTGGTAGGATTCTCCGACTCAGATTTTGCTGGCTGCAAATCCGATAGAAAGAGCACCAGTGGAACATGTCATCTATTCTCAAATTCATTGATAAGTTGGCATAGCAAGAAACAAGTATCGGTTGCATTATCTACTACTGAGGCAAAATATGTAGCTGTCGGAAGCTGCTGTGCGCAGATATTATGGCTCAAGCAACAACTTCTTGACTTTGGTATTAAGCTTGATCGTATACCTATCATGTGCGACAACACAAGTGCCATAAACTTGAAGAGCAAGAAGCAACTAGCTGACATCTTCACCAAACCTCTTGCAACGGAGCAGTTCTTCAACATTCATAGGGAATTAGGGATATTAGATATCTCTAATTTTGAGCTAAATGCGTTTGTTTTCTTAATTTTATTCCTTTACTTTATATATATATTGATTATGCTCAAGCTAACAACTCTTTCAGTATGAAGGTAGTTCATCATCAAATCAAGCATCATTCCACATTGACTAGAGGAATATACTTCATTATACGAAATGATGACGAGATACCTACAATTGAGAAAGTGGTAACATGTTTGTTGTTCACTTCCAAAAATATCATTGATGCTATAATATGCTATCAATTAACATGTTTATAGTGACTTCTTATATGCTTCTCCACCTATCTCATTTACATGTATATGTTGTTCATCATTACTCATAACATATCATGTTTGGACATAAAAATAGTAGAATAAGCATACATCTAACATGTTTGGGCAAACGTTAGCGAGTATTGCATTAGTTCATTTCATTGCATTGCATCTCATTTCTGTCATGTTATTATGTCTTTTATTACTTGAACTTAAGCTTGGTTTGTACCTTTAAATATGTTTGGATATTATGCTCTATTTCTTTACTATTGTGTTATGTAAGACATTGTTTTGTTTAGATTATTTTGTTATTCTCTTCTACTATTCTCCTGGTTTCTTTCTTTTTGATGTTGACAAAGGGGGAGATGAGTTGAGAGTACGGGGGAGCTTAGTACGGGGGAGCTTAGTACGGGGGAGCTTACGCATACAAGACCGGGGGAGCTTTCGTCATTTAATCAAATGTTTGCCATCATCAAAAAGGGGGAGTTTGTAAGAACAAGCATACACTCACAAATGAGTTTTTGATTCATGGCAAACATCACAAGCAACCAAATACAAAAGCATAAATGAATGACTCAAGACAATGGAAGATTATGAAGCTCAAATCACTCAGAAAATGGTATTGCATCTGTTAGGTCGACCAAGCAAAGCCCTAGGTCGACTCAAAACTAGAGCAAACTCAGCAAAACCGACAAGGTCACTGTTAGGTCGACCTACCCACACTCCTAGGTCGACCTAAACTGAAGGGATTTACAGATGTCACTGTTAGGTCGACCTACCCACACTCCTAGGTCGACCTAAACTGAAGAAAAGTCACAAAAATGCATTTCAACTGACTTTAGGTCGACCTAAACCTTCAACAGGTCGACCTAACTGGAAACAACTGCATTTAGGTCGACCTAAACCTTCAACAGGTCAACCTAACTGACTTTAGGTCGACCTAAACCTTCAGCAGGTCAACCTAACAGATTTTAGGCCAACCTAACAGGTCAACCTAACTGGGACAACTTCAACTCTGCTTCTGTTAGGTCGACCTAAGCACTAAAGTAGGTCAACCTAATTGCTGAAAACTTCCCAAATTATGTGTTTTCTCTGCTCCAACATACCAGCAACTATATATATCATTCCATGTTAATTATTCAATAACACCAACGACTGAAAGATACACAAAGGCTTCTCATCTTCGTTCTTCGTCATCTCCAACACAATTACACATAATCATTCTTGCGTTGAGGGTTAGTGATCGAGTTCGATAACGTCCATGGAACGGAATTGAAGATTCCTAGTGGGTGAAGATTTGTGGGGTTTTTGGTGAATAAAATCTGCGGGTTTTGTCCTCCAAGATAGGTGTTTCTTGGGGGTTTTTATCAAGAGGCTTCATCGAGGATCCGGCTGAGTGTGAAGATTGAAGAACAAGGGTTCGAGGGAATTGAAGACACTGCAGAAAGGGATCAAAGTGAAGCTCTTGGATAACCTTGATCTGACTCAAGATTAAGGGGGAAGAAGATTCAAAGGATCGACATAATTGGTTTATGGTTTATCGCTTTGTTATCTTCTTTGTATATACTACTTTCAACATTAATGAAAGATTACCCAATTTCAGTTTGGAATTGGGGGCAGACGTAGTCGTAGCGAGGACGATCGACGAACTGCCTAAACAAATATCGTGTTCTTGTCGCTTTTACTTTTTCATTTACATTCTGTTCATATTTGGTTATAATAGCAAATTGATCAACGATTCGAGTGTTAAGATTGTGAATTAAGAACTTATATAAACATCACAATCCATCACATATTGAATCACCTTCAATTTGATCATTATCACCAAGTGTTTGTATATTTGTTTCTATCACTTTTACTGCATTGCAAACATTGTCCATCATACAAGAAGTTAATCTGATTTTCAATAAGAGCAACGCTTTGATTCTGCAACGTATACTCTTATCACTTACCTCAAGTTTTTGACTGTTTTTTAAACACATATACAATCGTTTCGATAGTGGTTCGGAATAGACGCGAGTCGATTCAGAATCACTTCCGCTGAAAAGTCGTTTAACTCCGTAAAACAGTGAACGATCTATTCACCCCCCCTCTAGATCCTAAGGCCAGCGTCTAACACTCAAGGCATCGACAACAACGTTTGCTTTACCCGGATGGTAATTCAACCCAAAATCATAATCCTTAAGAAACTCTAACCATCTCCTTTGTCTCATATTTAGTTCTTTTTGATCAAAGAGATACTTCAGGCTCTTGTGATCACTAAATACTTTAAACCTCGAACCATATAAGTAGTGTCTCCACAATTACAACATTAATTAATTAGTAAATTAGTTATTTAATTAATTTAGCGTGAATATGTGAGTCCTTATGAAGTATTTGATGTTTTAATAATGATATGTGATGTTTTGGTGATTTATGCGGTGTTCATGTGTGTTATGAGGATTGTTGAGAATTAAGAGTATTTTAGAATAATTACTTGGGATTATTTTAATTAGAATAATATAATAAATATGATGTAAAGACTATAAGGGTAAAATATGAATATTGTGAACTAAGTGAGGTTAAGATGGGAAGACCAATCCAAGGGATTAAATAAGTAATAGAGTGCTAGTCTCCATTTTGGAAGAGAGACAGAGAGAAGAGCTAGCAATTATATCAAGGTAAGAGGAGTTTATCATTGTTATTATAAATGATTTAAATGTTAGATAATTGTAGGACTTGTTTGGGGTTTTGGTTTATGATGATAATGTGATTATGTGATAAAAATTGGTGAATTAGAAGTATTGGTTTACAATACATTGATGCACATAACATGGAATACATTGGGTTGTTATTATAAGGTGAAATTCCGAGTTTGGATGATGAATTATGACTTCTAGGGCGAATAAATTGCAAAATTGGGACTGGTTTTTGTGCAAGAAATTGCAACAGGTAAACCCTGTCTGCGCAGACTCGCCGGGCGAATCATTCCAGTTGTCGAGCGAATGGACTCGCCCAGGACGCACTGGGCGAGCGAGTAGGCGAATGGAGGCAGAGGCTATTGACTTGGTTTGCTTAGGGGTTGGTCGGGTGAAGCCTCAGGCGAACATGAGTTCGCCGGGCGATAGAGGAGCTTTTCGGGGGAATGGCTTAAGAAAGTTAGAAATTGGTTACTGACTTCAGTCGCCGGACGAATAAGAGGACTTGTCGGGCGAATGGTGCATGAACCAACAATTTTGTAAAGGACGTAACTTGAATTTCCAGACTCCCTTTGACGCGTTGTTCAAAGCTTGGAGAAGATAATGCAATAATCTATACCATGGTAGAATAAAATAAGTTATAGGACATAGTTTTCTAGTACTTACTTTATGATGAGATGATGATACCTTGTGATAATATAATAGTAAGTATTCTTTTATTATGAATTTGATTTTAACCATGTCTTGTTGTTACTTGGCTTACGTTCTATGATGTTTTGATGTTGTTGTGATGATATCATATGTGTATTATGAAGCATGTGATAAGGTATGATTAATATGATGAATGGTGAAACGGTTTGACTAACTGTGGTCGTATTTTATGTGTTGTTGTGCATCATGCATTCATAGCATTTGTTAGGACGATTAATCCAATAATGTTTTGCAAGATATTGATCTTGTGATGTTTGAAGGACAATATGGTTCAGTGATGGCCTCAATCCCATAGTGTGGATTCAGTGCAATTTTGTGAAGTGCTTTGGTTCCAAGCGGGAACCGATCCTATTGGTGGGGTTCTTTGGAGATAACAATAACTAAGTCACCAGTGATGTTAGGTACCATGTGCATAAGTCTATTGATGTTGCATTTTATTATTTGTGGCATTGCACATTATTTGAATTAAGTGGTGTGTTTGATTGATTCTTGATTTGCTGTGTTTTGATGTTAAGAACTAATGATTGCTATTATGTTATGGATGTAGTAGATGGTGTGATGTTGTTGTTGTTCCCATGCCATAACTATTATATCTATTATTTATGCCTTTTATAATGATTAAGCTTTTCTCACCCTTTCTGCTTGAAAATGTTGCCTCTAAACATAGGTAACTTGCAAGTGATCAAGTTTAGTATTAGAAGTTTAAGAGGTAGCTTCGGAGCGTGCTTATTTAGTTTCTGTTGAGTCCGGTGGATCTTGATCTGATATGTAACATCGGGGTTGTGATTGAATGATTGTGAACCTTGAGTACTTTTGTGATTTTGAAGATTTTGTATTACTTTTATAAACATGAAGTGTGATGGTTTATGGATGTTTGAACTACCTTTCATGGTATTGATTATTGGGTTAATACCTATTTTCACCCCTGCTATATGAGCTTGGTTTGAAAAATCCCCATGCAAAAAAAAGTTACAAGAATGTGATCAAAATATTGAATACTAACGGGAACATGAAGTTATTGATCACAATATTGAATATTAATGAGAACCTGAAGTTATTGATTAAAATATTGAATATTAATGGGAACATGGAGTTGTTATTGATCACAATATTGAATATTAACGGGAATATGGAGTTATTGATCACAATATTGATTATTAACGGGAACATGAAGTTGCTGATTGTTGCACCCCAAAATTTGCCCATCTAATTGTTCTTAATTGGCTTACATATCTCATTCATTTGCATCGTAGGTCATCAATAAAATCATGCATTTCATCGAACACGTAATTAAAGGATCAAGGCCCCTGGTTTATGGCCTTCCCTTATTTATATCATCATCATAATTCTATGTTTGGCATCAAGAATTAGGTCACTTCCTCTGTATATGATACAAGCATTGGCATTAAATTACTCCCTAAGATTGGATTTGTTCAAAGAGGGCCTTTATTATCATTTGAAGTATTAGATCACAAGATTATGTGGATTTACAAGACGTCATGACATGACATTTTTTGTTTCTATCTCTTCAAGGCAACTAATTACAAGCAGGGGTTCGTTCAATCAAAGGCTCATTTATCCATCCTTAATCAAATTAAGGCTTCTTAGGGGCGTGAGCGTTCTTCTTGGTTATCTTAAGGACAAGTTATAATTGGCAATGCACTTTCATTCATCCACAAGTCATTCATGATTAATTTTAATACCAAGCTTAAAAACATTTACAAAGTTTCATCATAAACCCAAACATTTCAAAATTCAGCAGCCATGATTAATCATTTCAAATGTCCAACCAAGATCCAATCACATTAAAACCCAAAAGTTGTTCATTACAGAATCCAAAAAAAGAGAACATGTCCATTACATCTTGCATCGAAAGAAGGCTACAACAATACATATTTTAGCCTAGGTTAACCTAAGTTTCTAACTATCCCTATAGTAATCCTGACAATTCCACTCCATTTTCATTGTTTGCCAATAGGTCCTTATGCTAAACTTTTTGTACCAAGTCTGTAGCCAATGTCCTCATCTCCATTTGTTAATAACCTGCATAAAAGAAAACCAGTCCCATATCATACATACATAAACATTCAAACCATATTCAAATAAACCAATTTCAGTTTAACAGTTAACATATCCTCTAACTTCTGTAACTGAAACTAACAATCTCCTATCCTTGTAACTAACTTTCTCAACATCAACCAATTTCAGTTTCACATATAACTAACTTTTCCATCTAACAGTTTTAACAATCCTATAACAACCTAGTGGTCTCTAACCAACCATCATCTCATAACAACTTACTAACTACCCTAACAGAATGACTAACCGCTCCTAACTGTTGTAACAAACCGAAAACCTAACTTCTTCTATCAGTTACATAACAACCTCCAACTAACTTATAACCAATTGATAACTGAATTTCAAGAAAAAAAAAGAGGGAGAACTGAACCTGCAAACTCTATATAACTGTTGCTCCATCATTGTTCAGATTCTTCTTCACGATTTTCCTCCTCTGCAACTACTCTGTTTCCACCATTTTTCTTCTCCGCACCACAACCACAATCACTTCATCACAATTCTCAAACCTTCACCATTCATCAAACCTCACCCTCACCATCACTATACGCTCACCTCCATTGTTGAGCAGAGATTCAACCTCTGAAACTCTGCCACAACAGAGCTAAGCCCTCACCTCCACCATTCAACCTCTCAATCACTCTCAATCAGAACTCACAACACGCAGCAGGAACACAACAAAAGATTCAACACGCAGAAATCATACAGAAGAGAATTCAGAGAAGAAGGAGCAAGACGAAGAGAAAGCAATTGAAAGCGCAAGATTATCAAAGAAGCTTACCTGAATCATCGACTCTCTCATCGTGGTCTCGCGTTTGTTTCGCGTAGTTCATCACCTTCGGAAGCTTATTATCTCCCCTCCGGCTTTCTCCGCGCCCAGCAACCGATCGTCATCTCAGGTAAGTCTCCTTTTTCTCCGCTCATTCTTGCTACTATCACTCTGAGTAGGCGTCTTCGAGTCTTTCCCCTAAGATCTCGTGGAGAGATCCTTCATAATCCCGATTCGTTTCGCATCTAGGGCTTCTCTTTAGTGAATTAGGTTGAAATCAAGAGAAGAAAGAGGGATATGCGGGTCACGGCGGCGCTGTGAGGCTTTCGATCGGAGACGGTGAAGGTTGCGCCGTTCGCGATCTGAAAGAGAACGAGAGAGGAGAGGTGAACACTTGGGATTGGGAACGTCACACGACATAAACCCTAAATTTCCCATTCTTTTTCTCCATTATTTTTCAATTATCATTGTTAATAAAATCTGAATATTAATTGATCTAAGTTTAGATTGAGGATTAATTGGTAAAGTTTAGTTAATATGAGTTTAATATGATTAATGGATATAATTAGAGAAATAACATAAGGTTTTAATGTTTAATCGATTCATAATTAAAATTGGAAACCTAAAATCTGAGTATAAATCGCACATGGGCCGTTTTACCATTTACACCCCCAGTGGCCCAAGCTCCTTTTGACAATAACAAAAATATGCTACAAAAACAACTCTGGGCCAAATCACCATGGGCCTACGCCCTAAGTGCTCTATCCACCATTGTATTTCAACTTTGCACCCCCTATTCATTTATTTTTAATTTTAGTTTTAGTTAGTTTTTTGCCATTTCTTTTAGGTGATTAATTGCTAATTTTTCCACTAATCCTTAGGCTTTAATACAATTTTTGACATATAAAAAATGATCACAAAAAATATTAGTTTAGGCTTTTATTTTATTTCTTTTACTTGACTTGTAATTCAATTTCCTTCATGAAAACCATAAAAATAATAGTCCTTTAAATTCGACTTTTTGCACTATGTTGAATCGTTCACTTTCATGTCTTGTACCATATTCTCAAGTGTTTATGTTAGCCATTTTACACTAATTTTTGTATCGTTATTTACTTGTATTTTTACTTGTAATTTCGATCTCCGCTTATGCTTATATTCTCATGTCGCTTTTTGCTCCTAACCATTAAGTAGAAACCATGACAACTTTAGGAATTAGAGGTTCCCATCATAACACTTAGGCTAGTTACTTCATTTTAGGCTAGTTTTCTTCTCCTTTTCCTTTTCAACTTTAAAACACTTAACAAAGGAAGAGGCGAATCACATTAAAAGTGGGAGAGAAACGAGTGGGATTTATTCCCTAATCTGTTTCTCGAACATTTAGTGAGAGAGAAATGAGTGGGATCCATTCCCTAATCTGTTTCTCGATCACTACAAAGGGAAATGAGTGGGATTCATTCCCTAATCTGTTTCTCGATTATTAGAGAAATAAGTGGGATTCATTCCCTAATCTGTTTCTCTATCCATGTAGAGAAATGAGTGGGATTCATTCCTTAATCTGTTTCTTCGACATCATACATTCTTATGTGATTCAACTCGCAGATTAAAATCCCTTAAAAATCACCAACCAAAAACGTCTAAAACATCTAATAAAGGCTCAGACCTAAATCAAAGTAATGAAGTGGTGCGGAACCTTGTATTGGGTTTTGTTCATCACGGAATTACCCTAAAAAATACAAACCAATCATCTCTTCTCTCTCTTGCCTCCGAGGCATTCTTTCTCTTGCCTTCAGGGCATTCTTCCTCCTTAAGAGCACGTTACTTCCGCTCCATTCCCAGCTTAAGACTCCAGAGGTCGAGCAGCGGAGTGTGAATGTAACTGTTCAACTAAAAAAACACAAAAACAAACAAAAACTAAAGAGCCGAACTACGGCGCTCTGATTCCTGAAAAGGATACGTAGGCATTGGGTCGCGGGGCCTAAGCGAGCACAACTATTTAAAAACCTTATTTTCCCCGTGTTTCTTTTTATTCATTTGCATGCATTCCCTTAGCATTAAGCTTTAGATTTATACACCCTTAGAATAGAACAAACATAAGTGGATCCTGTGGAGTACCACAGACGTGAGGGGTGCTAATACCTTCCCCTTGCGTAACCGACTTCCGTACCCTATCTCTGGTCGAAAGACCTTTTCTTATCCATTTCTTATTCCAGGTTTTCTGATATTCCTTTCCCTCATGGGATAAATATATTGGTGGCGACTCTGTTCACATTTCGCGAGCGTGCGACAGCTGGCGACTCTGCTGGGGAACTAGCTTAGTCGATCCTAGCTTGTGTTTGTTTTCTTTTCTTTGGGTGTTCATTTATCGATTTATTGCTTTATTGCTTTACTGCTTTATTGCTTTATTTCTTTATGCCTTGCATATCATGACTATTTATTGCTCGCATATCATGTTTATTTTCTCGCATCCTGGACTATATTATGGGTCCCCGTGGGGGCCACATATTTTCTCTGTTTGCAGGTTGGGTGGGATTTTTATGAGGTAAAAGGCCCAATACCCAGGCCAGAGTGATACATAGGCTACCTAGGATAGAGTGGATAGTCATGACGCCAACAGAATGTCAGGTTCTGTTGATTGCGATCATGAGACCCACGACCAGTCGAGGTTCAAATGGGATACCATCGTTGGCATGTATTTGCAACGATGATGGTGTCTCAGGAGAACTGTTAACGCTGGTGACCTTTTTGACCTACCATATACTAGATCCTACCTGAGAGAGGGGTTGGGAAATTTTGTTTTGCAGGAAAACATGCCTCCATCCTACCCCATGCCCATTCAGACTATCCATCATAATCAACGTCGAACCTCTGAATCTGGAGGGTTCGACCTTATGTGACTTATGCAAAGGTTATCTATCTTGAATCAACGTCGAACCTCTAAATCTGGAGGATTCGACCATCTTTGACTTATACAGAAGTTCTACATCAGTTATCTATCAGAATCAACGTCGAACCTCTGAATCTGGAGGGTTCGACCATCTTTGACTTATGCACAAGCTATTTATCCAGAAAGCAACGTCGAACCTCTGAATCTGGAGGGTTCGACCATATCTTATTGACCATGAGAAGCTGTTATCCAAGAGGCCTTGATCCTTGATCCTGATTTATGTTGCATTTGCATCATCATTAACATTTTGCATTCATGCATGTGCATCCATGGTTACCAATACTCTTACCACTCTTCCTCTCCATCAGATCAGTCAAGACGATTCCTCCACACCGATATCTGACAAGAGCTCACAGAAGAAGAATCATGGAGAATTACGAACAAGATCAAGCTGCCATTAGAGAAGAGATGGATCAAATGAAAACTAAGGTTGATGCTATTTTGGAAGCCCTCCAAGCTTTGAGGAATGAAAGGATTCCTGTTGCACAAGAGGTTCCCATTGATGCTAATCAAGCTGCTGCTAGCCAACTTGAGGTCGTCCCACCTTCTTCTACTCCATTTGAGTTCCAAGCAAGGACTAATGCTACTCTTGGGATGCCATTCAACTTCATGACTATTGATACTCTTGGAGCTTCAAACCAAGGAGGACCTATGCATGTAACTTCTGGAGTGCCAACTATGACTGGGCCTACTTGCCCATTTCCTACTCCACCTTCTCAAACAGAGATTCCTATTCCTGCTTTCTGTGGTACTCAGTTTGCTAATCCAGAAATGCAAACAATACCAACCGCTGAAAGAGCTCGACCCGTTGAGAAATCTGCTGAGAAGTATAAGATTCTTGAGGAAAGAATTCGAGCCATTGAAGGATTCAGTGCATATGGGATGGATGCTGAGGATATGTGTCTAGTTCCTAATCTGGTTGTCCCTCCTAAGTTCAAGACTCCCGACTTCCAGAAGTACAAGGGCTTGAGCTGTCCGAAGAGCCATATCATCATGTATTGTCGTAAGATGGCTTCTCACATCCACAACGACTCATTGCTCATTCACTGCTTCCAAGATAGCTTATCTGGGGCATCTCTGAACTGGTATATGAATCTGGAGCGTAATAGAATCCGATCTTGGAAGGATTTGTCTGATGCCTTTCTCAAGCAATACCAATACAACATTGACATGGCACCAACTAGGTTGCAACTTCAAAATCAAGTGCAAAGGACCAATGAGACATTCAAAGAGTATGCTCAAAGGTGGAGAGAAATGGCTGCTCAAGTGAATCCACCACTTTCTGAATCCGAACTGGTTGACATGTTCATGAACACTCTTCAAGGACATTACTATGAGAGAATGGTTGGTAGCGTTTCTTCTGGTTTCTCCGATCTAGTCAGGATTGGTGAAAGAATTGAGAATGGTTTGAAAATTGGTAAGATCCAGAATCCCGCCAATGCTGCTGCTGCAAACCAATATGGGTACAAGAAACCTCAGGGTAACTTTGTCAAGAAGAAAGAAGGCGAGACCAGTGCCACCTATGCTCAAGATCAAGCTCCTCGCTATCGAGTGGCCGCCACCGCCCCTCAAGCTTATGTGGCACCTGTTGGTCAACAACCTTGGGTCCCTTATCAACAATATGTCCAACAACAACAACAAGGTTTCCAACAACAAGGTTATCAGCAGAGACAAGGTCAACAGAGGCAGAATAGGCCTAAAAGGGTGTATGATCGTGTACCAATGACCTATAGCCAACTTCTCGCCGCCTTGCTTGATCAAAAACTGATTCAATTAGCTGAAGCGAGGCCTCCTCCTGATCCTCTCCCTCCAAATTACAAGATTAATGCCAAGTGTGAATTCCACTCTGGAGGATCTGGTCACACCACTGAAGAGTGCAGAGTTCTCAAAGACAAGGTTCAGGATCTGCTTGATGCAAAGGAGATTACATTCACACCTGCGGCACCTAATGTGGTCAACAATCCCATGCCACCTCACAATGGAGCTTCCACCAGTGGAACATGAAGACTTTTATGTTTGTCAGAAAACATTTCATTTGCATTAGAATAAGGCCAAACTTGCCATTGTATAGATTTCTTTAGTGTTTTCAATTGTACTACTTTTGTTGTTATCAAGTACTATCCATTGTAAGAAACTCATTCTGTTTGAATAAATAAAAATAATGTAATATACATGTTTTTCTCAAATCATTTCATCTTTGTCACTATATTCATTGATACTTCACTCATTTGTATTAAGCAACTAAAAAAGGAGAATGATGAAAATCAAAAACACATGAACTACTAATTGTATGCTTTTGGAACAAAGATCCTGCTGACGATGTACAGGCATTGTTTCCATTCCTAAACACCGGAGTTATAAGGAAGTGAAACCCTCGTCAACCCCTTTGAGCCTAAGGAGTAGTAGTTTCTTTCAAAAATACAAAACCCTCAATTTTAACCAGGGGCAGGGTAGTCTTCAGTTAGTGCGACCGAGCGCTCAACTTTCAGGTATTCCATCAGAGGATCAATCATATCTCAGATCTCACAACAAAAAAGGAAGAGCACCATCCACAATGGATGTCTCCCGTTCTCTAAGAAAAAGGCAGTCACAACCTCTTCAACAAGTCAATCACAAAAGTCATACAACTTGTTCCCGAACGAGACAAAGAATGGTGAAAAGAATCATAAAAAAAAAAAGAAGAAAGAAACAATAGCCCGCTAAGTCAAAAAGAAAGAAAAGTTTTTAAGCAAATGACTTAGGCAAAAATTAGGGCATATCCCGCTGGACAACGGAAACCAAATTCAGAAGAAACTTTTTGTCCAGGCAAAAGTTAGGGAAAGCAAAAAGACAAAAGCAAAAGAAAATTCCTCCAAGGGACAAGCTGTTATGACCATCAACAAAAGCGCCAAAAGGTGACTGCCACCTCCATCAAAGCTACAAAGGATCCTCATCCATCACAATCCTTCCTGAAAGATGAACACTCGTGTCGAACTAGCTGAACGTAGGACTGGAGAACATCACGAAGAAGGGGTGGGTTAAGTAGAACTTGAGCCTTTATCCTTTGTTTCTTAAACCGTGAACCCGACCACGTTACAACCCTAAAAAGTCCTAATTGAAGCAGGGTTCGTTCCGAAAGCATACAAATTGTAAAATCATGTCAAACTGACTCCTAATGTTGCTTGTCACTTGTGTTAGTATCAGTACAACATTTTGACAAATAAAAACTTTTCTTTGAGATTAACATGTGCATTGCATTCTCATTATCTCTTTCAAAACAGAATTGTCTCCAAACTTGAAAGTAAGTACTTGATACCAAGGAAAGTTCAACATTTGAAATTCCATCGAGTAGTCTCACAAAGGCAAAGGTTGGTCATCCACAAAGCAAATCTCTGAAGAATCCATCTAGTGGAAGAGCTCCCTTCAATCTGGGGCATTCATTCCATTGTCAACACTGGGGCAGACCATTGCAATCTCCATGATTCAAGCATATCAAAGTCATATCTCAAGAAGATCCTACAAGCTGGGGCAAGCTAGTAGGAATTCATTTATTCATCTTCAATCAAGTGTCAGATATCGAGACAAGTGTCGAGGAGTCAAGCTAAACGCCTCACCTTCGCAAGTTCTATCCTTCAAGCATTGACCTTTCCACAAAGGCATCCTCCATCCAGTCCTGGTATCTTGGAAACAAATCATTCCATTCATAATCACACATACATCATGCATATCATTGCATTTTCATTATCATTTCTCCCTTATGATCCAATCATCAACAAATCAGGGGCATCCACCCTACCTTGAATCTCAAACAAAGTTTCAGAACTCCACCTGATCTATTCCACGCAAAGCAGAAACCCTGAACGATCCATCAAGTACACTGCATATAGAAATCATTGCATCACATCTTCAGAAGTGCATCAAAAAACCAAACATTTGCATATGAAGCATAAGCCAAGTTACTCATCGGATAGAGTCCCTACAAAGCAATCAATCGATATTCCACTGGATCACTCAGAGTTACCATTGTGGTGTCATCTCCCAAAGCCAATCATGGTCATTTTTTCTTCAACCCAGAGTTGATGTTTTTGAGTTCAACCCAGAGTTGACTTTCCCTCCATCTTTTAACCGAGTTAATTATCTCCTCCCACTCAACCCAGAGTTGACGGTTGTCTCTTTTCTTTTCCCGCTCAACCCAGAGTTGACGCTTATCTTTTACTCAACCCAGAGTTGATTCCTTGTCTTTTCCCACTCAACCCAGAGTTGATGGTTATTCTTTATCCTCTTCCCCTCTCAACCCAGAGTTGATGGTTATTCTTTATCTTTTTCCCCTCTCAACCCAGAGTTGATGGTTATTCTTTATCTTTTTCCCCTCTCAACCCAGAGTTGACGGTTATCCCTTATTCAATCCAGAATTGATTTCTCTTCCCCGCTCAACCCAGAGTTGACGGTTACCTTTTAGTCAACCCAGAGTTGATCCTTATATTTTTCCCATTCAACCCAGAGTTGACGGTTATCTCTTGTCTTTTCCCACTCAACCCAGAGTTGATGGTTATCTTTTATTCAACCCAGAGTTGATCCTTTTCCCACTCAACCCAGAGTTGACGGCCATCCTTTATCCTTTTCCCACTCAACCCAGAATTGACGGTCATCCTTGTTTAACCCAGAGTTGATCCTTGTCTTTCTTTCCCACTCAACCCAGAGTTGAAGGTTATCTTTTATTCAACCCAGAGTTGATCCTTGTCTTTCTTTCCCACTCAACCCAGAGTTGATGGTTATCCTTTATCCTTTTTCCCACTCAACCCAGAGTTGACGGTTACCCTTTTATTCGATCCAGAATTGACTCCTCCTTTCCCATTCGACCCAGAGTTGACCCACGTTTCTTTTTTAACCCAGAGTTGACGTTTATTTCATTTCAACCCAGAGTTGAATTACTTTTTCTCAACCCAGAGTTGATATCCGTCTCTTGTTTTCAACCCAGAGTTGATGTTCTTACTTTTTACCCCAACCCAGAGTTGATGCCTATATCTTGTCCCACTAATACTGATTTCACTTTCTATTCTCAACCCGGAGTTGATGTTTACATCTTGTCCAACCCAGAGTTGACTTCCCTTTATTCTTCGACCCAGAGTCAACCCACCTTTCTTTTCAATCCAGAGTTGATATGTATTTCATTTCTAACCCAGAGTTAATTTGTTCAACCCAGAGTTAATGTTTATTTCATTTCTAACTCAGAGTTAATTTGATCAATCCAGAGTTGACGCAATCTTCCTCATTGGAGTTGACACCATTTCTTCCCTAGTGGATCATATCTCATGAGGCAAATTTTCAGGTTCACTTGGTATTTAATCTTCTTCTACCTTGAATGTTCGAAAGGCTAACGCCAATCTCACCTTCAGGTTTAAGATGATTAAATAGGGGCAGCTGTTGCACCCCAAAATTTGCCCATCTAATTGTTCTTAATTGGCTTACATATCTCATTCATTTGCATCGTAGGTCATCAATAAAATCATGCATTTCATCGAACACGTAATTAAAGGATCAAGGCCCCTGGTTTATGGCCTTCCCTTATTTATATCATCATCATAATTCTATGTTTGGCATCAAGAATTAGGTCACTTCCTCTGTATATGATACAAGCATTGGCATTAAATTACTCCCTAAGATTGGATTTGTTCAAAGAGGGCCTTTATTATCATTTGAAGTATTAGATCACAAGATTATGTGGATTTACAAGACGTCATGACATGACATTTTTTGTTTCTATCTCTTCAAGGCAACTAATTACAAGCAGGGGTTCGTTCAATCAAAGGCTCATTTATCCATCCTTAATCAAATTAAGGCTTCTTAGGGGCGTGAGCGTTCTTCTTGGTTATCTTAAGGACAAGTTATAATTGGCAATGCACTTTCATTCATCCACAAGTCATTCATGATTAATTTTAATACCAAGCTTAAAAACATTTACAAAGTTTCATCATAAACCCAAACATTTCAAAATTCAGCAGCCATGATTAATCATTTCAAATGTCCAACCAAGATCCAATCACATTAAAACCCAAAAGTTGTTCATTACAGAATCCAAAAAAAGAGAACATGTCCATTACATCTTGCATCGAAAGAAGGCTACAACAATACATATTTTAGCCTAGGTTAACCTAAGTTTCTAACTATCCCTATAGTAATCCTGACAATTCCACTCCATTTTCATTGTTTGCCAATAGGTCCTTATGCTAAACTTTTTGTACCAAGTCTGTAGCCAATGTCCTCATCTCCATTTGTTAATAACCTGCATAAAAGAAAACCAGTCCCATATCATACATACATAAACATTCAAACCATATTCAAATAAACCAATTTCAGTTTAACAGTTAACATATCCTCTAACTTCTGTAACTGAAACTAACAATCTCCTATCCTTGTAACTAACTTTCTCAACATCAACCAATTTCAGTTTCACATATAACTAACTTTTCCATCTAACAGTTTTAACAATCCTATAACAACCTAGTGGTCTCTAACCAACCATCATCTCATAACAACTTACTAACTACCCTAACAGAATGACTAACCGCTCCTAACTGTTGTAACAAACCGAAAACCTAACTTCTTCTATCAGTTACATAACAACCTCCAACTAACTTATAACCAATTGATAACTGAATTTCAAGAAAAAAAAAGAGGGAGAACTGAACCTGCAAACTCTATATAACTGTTGCTCCATCATTGTTCAGATTCTTCTTCACGATTTTCCTCCTCTGCAACTACTCTGTTTCCACCATTTTTCTTCTCCGCACCACAACCACAATCACTTCATCACAATTCTCAAACCTTCACCATTCATCAAACCTCACCCTCACCATCACTATACGATCACCTCCATTGTTGAGCAGAGATTCAACCTCTGAAACTCTGCCACAACAGAGCTAAGCCCTCACCTCCACCATTCAACCTCTCAATCACTCTCAATCAGAACTCACAACACGCAGCAGGAACACAACAAAAGATTCAACACGCAGAAATCATACAGAAGAGAATTCAGAGAAGAAGGAGCAAGACGAAGAGAAAGCAATTGAAAGCGCAAGATTATCAAAGAAGCTTACCTGAATCATCGACTCTCTCATCGTGGTCTCGCGTTTGTTTCGCGTAGTTCATCACCTTCGGAAGCTTATTATCTCCCCTCCGGCTTTCTCCGCGCCCAGCAACCGATCGTCATCTCAGGTAAGTCTCCTTTTTCTCCGCTCATTCTTGCTACTATCACTCTGAGTAGGCGTCTTCGAGTCTTTCCCCTAAGATCTCGTGGAGAGATCCTTCATAATCCCGATTCGTTTTGCATCTAGGGCTTCTCTTTAGTGAATTAGGTTGAAATCAAGAGAAGAAAGAGGGATATGCGGGTCACGGCGGCGCTGTGAGGCTTTCGATCGGAGACGGTGAAGGTTGCGCCGTTCGCGATCTGAAAGAGAACGAGAGAGGAGAGGTGAACACTTGGGATTGGGAACGTCACACGACATAAACCCTAAATTTCCCATTCTTTTTCTCCATTATTTTTCAATTATCATTGTTAATAAAATCTGAATATTAATTGATCTAAGTTTAGATTGAGGATTAATTGGTAAAGTTTAGTTAATATGAGTTTAATATGATTAATGGATATAATTAGAGAAATAACATAAGGTTTTAATGTTTAATCGATTCATAATTAAAATTGGAAACCTAAAATCTGAGTATAAATCGCACATGGGCCGTTTTACCATTTACACCCCCAGTGGCCCAAGCTCCTTTTGACAATAACAAAAATATGCTACAAAAACAACTCTGGGCCAAATCACCATGGGCCTACGCCCTAAGTGCTCTATCCACCACTGTATTTCAACTTTGCACCCCCTATTCATTTATTTTTAATTTTAGTTTTAGTTAGTTTTTTGCCATTTCTTTTAGGTGATTAATTGCTAATTTTTCCACTAATCCTTAGGCTTTAATACAATTTTTGACATATAAAAAATGATCACAAAAAATATTAGTTTAGGCTTTTATTTTATTTCTTTTACTTGACTTGTAATTCAATTTCCTTCATGAAAACCATAAAAATAATAGTCCTTTAAATTCGACTTTTTGCACTATGTTGAATCGTTCACTTTCATGTCTTGTACCATATTCTCAAGTGTTTATGTTAGCCATTTTACACTAATTTTTGTATCGTTATTTACTTGTATTTTTACTTGTAATTTCGATCTCCGCTTATGCTTATATTCTCATGTCGCTTTTTGCTCCTAACCATTAAGTAGAAACCATGACAACTTTAGGAATTAGAGGTTCCCATCATAACACTTAGGCTAGTTACTTCATTTTAGGCTAGTTTTCTTCTCCTTTTCCTTTTCAACTTTAAAACACTTAACAAAGGAAGAGGCGAATCACATTAAAAGTGGGAGAGAAACGAGTGGGATTTATTCCCTAATCTGTTTCTCGAACATTTAGTGAGAGAGAAATGAGTGGGATCCATTCCCTAATCTGTTTCTCGATCACTACAAAGGGAAATGAGTGGGATTCATTCCCTAATCTGTTTCTCGATTATTAGAGAAATAAGTGGGATTCATTCCCTAATCTGTTTCTCTATCCATGTAGAGAAATGAGTGGGATTCATTCCCTAATCTGTTTCTTCGACATCATACATTCTTATGTGATTCAACTCGCAGATTAAAATCCCTTAAAAATCACCAACCAAAAACGTCTAAAACATCTAATAAAGGCTCAGACCTAAATCAAAGTAATGAAGTGGTGCGGAACCTTGTATTGGGTTTTGTTCATCACGGAATTACCCTAAAAAATACAAACCAATCATCTCTTCTCTCTCTTGCCTCCGAGGCATTCTTTCTCTTGCCTTCAGGGCATTCTTCCTCCTTAAGAGCACGTTACTTCCGCTCCATTCCCAGCTTAAGACTCCAGAGGTCGAGCAGCGGAGTGTGAATGTAACTGTTCAACTAAAAAAACACAAAAACAAACAAAAACTAAAGAGCCGAACTACGGCGCTCTGATTCCTGAAAAGGATACGTAGGCATTGGGTCGCGGGGCCTAAGCGAGCACAACTATTTAAAAACCTTATTTTCCCCGTGTTTCTTTTTATTCATTTGCATGCATTCCCTTAGCATTAAGCTTTAGATTTATACACCCTTAGAATAGAACAAACATAAGTGGATCCTGTGGAGTACCACAGACGTGAGGGGTGCTAATACCTTCCCCTTGCGTAACCGACTTCCGTACCCTATCTCTGGTCGAAAGACCTTTTCTTATCCATTTCTTATTCCAGGTTTTCTGATATTCCTTTCCCTCATGGGATAAATATATTGGTGGCGACTCTGTTCACATTTCGCGAGCGTGCGACACTGATCAAAATAGTGAATATTAACAAGAACATGAAGTTACTGATCACAATATTGATTATTAACGAGAACATGAAATTATAAAAGGTTATTTAGACACAATTTAATTTTGATGTTTTCAATTTTGCTCTTGATTTTTTTAGACACAATTTAATTTTAAATATTTTTTTCATAAAATATTAATTACTTTTGATATATATATTTTTCTATTAAAAAATATACCTATGAAACAATGCACGTTCTATACCAGAACTCATGCGAACACACGACTTTGATACTAGTTAAGATGTTAAAGATAGTGCATTGTGTGTATCTGTAAATTAGCTATATACATTATCCAATAAAATTATACTCTACCATGTCATATGAATATTTTTAAATTAAAATTGTGACTATATAAATATAAATTAACAAAAATATTAGGCTAAATTATAGTTTTGGTCCCCCTATTTTGGCCAATTCATGAAATCAATTCCCCTATTTATTTTTTAAACAGTTTTGGTCCCCCGTGTCCATTTTTCATTCAAAAAACACTGTCGTGTACTATTATTTAGATACGTAGTGTACTTTTATTTACTTAGAATAAGAAATATTAATTATTGACCACATTTTCTTCCTTTAATCGTCTTCTCTGATCGTCGTCTTTTTTTCCCAGCTTGTTCGTTCATTTCTTTCATTCTCCAAAAAACGCTCTCTACGTTCTCTCTCGTTCAAAAAGTATCCCATAAATACAAAAAACTGAAAAATCAGCATTTTTTGGACGAAAAATGGACATGGGAACCAAAATTGTTTAAAAAATACATATGGGATTAATTTCGTGAATTGACCAAAATAGGGGATCAAAAAGTGTAATTTAGCCAAAATATTAAAAACATATTATACTGAAATCCAAAATGCACTCCAACGGCCTTACAGTCTTGTATAATCTCTGCTCCATTTAAATTTCAATACAGTGAGCAGAGAAACCACTTGAACCTCTTTTCAATTCAGTGTAAGAATGTCGACTCCAGAACCAATGGATTGCGATTCATCAAACTACAAACCCTACACACTTTCCCAAACCCTAACCAGCCACAAACAAGCCATCTCCGCCGTTAAATTCTCCTCCAACGGCCGTCTCCTCGCCTCCTCCTCCGCCGACAAAACCATCCGCACATACGCCTTCACCAACTCCGACTCCGATTCCAACTCCCTAACCCTATCCCCAATGCAACAATACGAAGGCCACGAACAAGGCGTCTCCGACTTAGCTTTCTCCTCCGACACTCGCTACCTCGTCTCCGCCTCTGACGACAAAACCATCCGGCTATGGGACGTTCGCACCGGGGCGCTGATCAAGACTCTTCAAGGTCACACTAACTATGTTTTCTGTGTTAATTTCAATCCTCAATCGAATATCATTGTTTCCGGGTCGTTTGATGAGACTGTTAGGGTTTGGGATGTTAAGACTGGGAAGTGTTTGAAGGTTATTCCTGCGCATTCTGATCCTGTTTCTGCGGTTGATTTTAATCGGGATGGGTCGCTTATTGTTTCGAGTAGCTATGATGGTTTGTGCAGGATTTGGGATGCTTCTACTGGGCACTGTATGAAGACTCTTATTGATGATGAGAATCCTCCGGTTTCGTATGTCAAGTTTTCGCCTAATGCTAAGTTTATTCTTGTTGGTACCTTGGATAACAATCTGGTAACATCTCTTCCCTCTCATTAACTCAATCTCAATTTTGTTATCATCTAGCTTCATTTTAAATTTCGTTTCATTGATAAAATGATAGAGTATAGAGAATTGCAGTCAAATGTAGTTGATATGAGTCTAATTGAATAGAGAAAATTGCAGGCAAAAATTTCTTATATGATTCCAATTGACCTCAAATGAGTTAGGATTTACTCTATTCATCTGTCCTCCTTTGACTATTGTCCATAGGTTATAAATTAATAGGTAAATGGATGAAACCCAAACTCCACTGTTTGAATAGAGAATTGCATTCAAATGTAATTGATATGATTATGATCCGGTCGATCTCAAGCACACCACTAAAGCTATAAGATATTGTTGGTGTTGGATGTGAGAACCCTCACAACTTCGTTCTTTAGAAAAGGCGCCTCATTGAGTTCAGGTGTATGAGTGTTGTATATAAACAACTACGCTTAACCTCGATTTTCAAAAAATGTGAGACTATTTTGATTAGTCTCCGGAACATATTCCATTTGAATAGAGATTTCCATTCAAATGTTGTCGATATTACCCCAATTGAAATTGCATCTTTGTCTGAGATATAAAAGCTATGATGCATGTAGGCTCTTTCAGTTACACTTAAAATTATGTGTAAGAAATTAGTACATTTTTATTAAAAAAATAAAATTCATGTGTGTGGGATGCCGTGGCTACATAGTGGATCCGGCTCGGCGGCTCCTCCAGAGTGAACGACTCACTTTAAAGGATATAGTGAGCAACATCATTGGTTGATCAACAAATCAAGTATAGACATTGTAGGTTACATCATAACAAATTACAAGTGTTAAAATAGCAGCCCTCAATTTCTCACTTTTCACATAGTCACTTTAGAAGATACAAATCCTATTTAGCTATGAAAAAGCTGAATGAATTATATAACTCTATGCTATTGGGTTTATGAAGTGGAGTCTATTCTTTGTGCAATACCATGTTGACATGTTGTTAATGGTTTTATATGACCAATGTGATAGAGTTTCATTTTTGCTTCTCATAATGTGTAGTTTATTCGATTGGTTTCTTCACCTTTCAATGTGTTTTGGACTTCGGAAATGCATTGGGGTTTCTTTGGAAGGGATTGGTAAACAAATGCTTAGTTTGGTTTTCCATGTTATGATTAACTTACATGGGATTTTTTCTGTCTATGCAGAGGCTTTGGAACTATTCTACTGGGAAGTTTCTGAAATCTTACACTGGTCATGTTAATTCAAAATTCAGTATTTCATCCTCATTTTCTACAACTAATGGGAAGTATGTTGTCAGTGGTTCAGAAGATAGTTGTATATACTTGTGGGATCTGCAGTCGAGGAAAATTGTACAAAAGATGGAAGGTCATACAGATACAGTCATATCTGTCTCGTGTCACCCTACAGAGAACATGATTGCTTCGGGAGCTCTCGACAATGATAAGACTGTCAAGATATGGACTCAACCGAAAGACTAATTTAATTTGGATCTGGGCTAATGTTCTAATGAATTGGTGTGAGTTGAGATAGCATGAGCTCACTTGTGATGGATTTTACCTCAGTTTGAGAAACTTAATACTATTTTTGAGATCATTTTGCAGTTGATCGATGAAACATCAATTTATGAATAGAATGATGTTTTTATGAAAAGAAACGTGAATTTAGAAGTAAAAGTGGTCGTGTCCTTAAAAGAAACGTGAATTTATGAATATAATGAGTTTATCCTAGGGCATTAGACAAGGTTTCTGCCTACTGCCCTGAAAGAGGCAGACACCTTTGGTAGATTTAATCATCTCCAAAGGAAATATAAGTGGTCTCAAACCATTTTGAGTTTGAAGCTGTGTTGTAAATATGATGGTGGCATCTACATAAATTTGTGAAATAGTCTGGAGGGTCCAAATCCCTTAGTGAAAAGAGAATAATCGATTATGAACTTTTTAAATCTATTAGTAGTGATCTCTTAGGAGAACTTTTATTGAAAGAGTATTCAAAATACTTGGCAAAGTCTATAATGAGATTTATTTATTTTTATCTAGTTTGCATGACATGCTCTCTTTCTTACCTAACTAAAAAACATCATTAGTTTTTCTTATTAAACTAAGATATTTTGGAGTAACAAATGCTTTTTCATACTTATTTGTGAGACATAGAATCCTGAATCAAAAATCAAATTAAAGCAATGTTCATTTTTTATTCAACCATTGTACTCAAGACTTTGATATTGTAAAGATAATTCACTTAGAGATAGAACTCAAATTATTCTCTATTCATGATCGATTTAGTTCTATTACTTTCAATAGTAAGTGTAGTATGACACTTGATATTTAAATGATTTACAATTAGGGTGGAAATAGGTCAAGGATAACTGTTTAATTATTAGTTTTTAGTTCTATTACTTTCAATAGTAAGTGTAGTATGACACTTGATATTTAAATGATTTATAATTAGGGGTGGAAATAGGTCAAGGATAACTATTTAATTATTAATTTTTAGTTCTATTACTTTCAATAGTAAGTGTAGTATGACACTTGATATTTAAATGATTTATAATTAGGGGTGGAAATAGGTCAAGGATAACTGCTTAATTATTAGTTTTTAGTTCTATTACTTTCAATAGTAAGTGTAGTATGACACTTGATATTTAAATGATTTACAATTAGGGGTGGAAATAGGCCAGACCTATAACAGAAGTCTATAGGCTAGCCTATTCAGATTCAGGCCAGATCATACATTTTTTTAAATAGAAAAGGCCTAGGTTTTTTTTATAAGCCTATTTAATTAAAAGGCCAGGCCTCAGGGCCTAAAAAAGCCTTTTAAATCTATTAGGCCGACTTATTTAAATAAATATGAATACTTTTTTTATTATCATTATATTGTGTTTTGTACTTTGAATTAAAATACATAAATAAAACTCGGTTATCTTAGAGAACTTGTGAAAATAAGATGAATTAAAATACATAAATAAAACTTAGTTATCTTAAAGAACTTGTGAAAATAAGATGAAAACACCTGATGAACATTGTTTTTATAAGTTCTCTTAAACAAATAGTCTCCCAGAACTTATGCTAATAGGTAAGTTAAAATAAATTAATGCAAACAGTTTTTTTTGGCTTTTGGGCTTTAAGTTAATTAGTCTATTTAAACATTATTTTAATTGCTTATTTGCATACATCTAAAACAAATAGGCTTTTATGTAGGCTAACAGGCTAACCAGGCCTTCGAAAATGCCAGACTCAGGCCTAAAAATAAGCCTACGACAGACTACAGGCTTAGGCTTCATTATTTTTAACAGGCCAGACTTAGGCTTGTCAAAGCCTAACTCGGCCCACCCTATTTCCACCCCTATTTACAATAGAACTCTTTTATTTTTAGTGTTGTTTAAATGGAGTACAACGCTTATGGATCTTGTCATTGATTAAATAACTTGGTACCCATGTTTCAGAGGCAAGGCCTCAAAAATAACAATTAATTTAAATCAAGAAATAAGTACATTATCATCTATTATCCAACTAAACATCTGATTCAATGAGTTTTGATTCAGGACCACCATGTCACAATCCATGTTGTTGATTCATCCATGAATAGTATTTCTAATTCAAACATCAACGCTTATCAAACAAAGAAATCAAACTCACACAACTAGAACTAAATTGGAGACTAAGTACATGTAGCATATTATAACAACCATGTTGGGGTTGTTGCCGAACATTTGATAATGATTTCAATTGCCTATCTATTAGCATATTATAACAACCATGTTTAAAATGTAACTGAAACAATAATACATCCCAACTGAAACAATAATCCATCCCGTTTAGTTGAAACTAATTCAATGGAGATATCCCAAACAGTTTGGCTCAGCTCAAAGGAAATCAAGACTCAACATCTAATTTGTGTGTTCTAAATCTCAACCAATTCCTCATAATCTAATTTGTTAACCACATGTAGAAACTTTGATTTGGGAAAGATATCATGTTAAAACTGTAACAAAAGAGAAACATTCTCCAAAGATTTTTGGATATTCTTGCGACACAGATAGGCACGACATGGCGGCGTTGCAAAGAAAAATGACGATGGCGTGATGAAGACTAAGGAATGTGAACACAAGTTTCCAACATGTTTTGATGAAGACAAACTCAACACTACCTTATCAAAGAAGGAGGAAAAGATCTATGAAGATTTGACTTGGTTAACTAGATTTTGTTCATCATCTTAGGTATGTGAATTCCATATCATATACATTTCTTAGTGCTCAAAATATTTTTTTATCATGCATTGGAAAATTTATTTTTCATATTTGAACCATGTTAAAATCCCTATCAAATATAATATTTCCATGTTTGAACCATGTTAAATCACATTTAAATATAATCAATTTACTTGGATAAATCAATAGATGTTGCATAAGGTTGATTCAAACACTTAGACAAATTTTTAATTTTTACAATTTTTTAATTATGTTTTTTGGTAAATTGTAGCAGTTTCACCACTCGTAACAACACTAAAAACCGCCACAATTTGTACTGGTCTAAAGCATTAGTTTAATTTTGAAATTTGAAAAAGTTCTGCACTTTTTAAGTCACGTATCCGTTTAACCGACTTAACAAGTCCTTTATAGAATTCAAAATTATGTTCTTTTCATGAACCATTGACATTCTAAACTATCACAAACCTTTATGAAAATGTCTCAAACTTTTGCATTAATTCATAGAGGATGTATTTAAGGCAAAAAACATTAGCTTTTCAATCACCTCTTTCAATCAGAATTCTACAAAACTCTACATAATTTTCATTACAAATTTCCATACTGAGATGTTTTTTGAGAAAATGTTCATATGATATATTTCATATTTGAAAGAGAAGAAGACTTTGGTCATTTGATTAAGTCTTGTCTATTATACAAACTTTCTTCTCATACAAATTATTGTTGTGTTATAAATTCCTAAGTATCAAGGATTGTTTAATATTATGTGTATTTCCTTGTTATCCAAGATTGTTGGAAACAAGAGAGTGGAAAAGAAAGGATTGTTTTTTCCCCTACTTGTTTGGTTTGTATATCTTGTTGTCCAGGATCGTTGGAAGCAAGATAGTTGAATTAGAGAGAATTGTTCTTATTTTAACTTGGTTGATCAAAAAGGATTGTTCTTGGTGATTTTGTTAGATATGAAGACTAGGAGAGTCTTATCCATAAGATCTAACAATAATAAAATCTCTTACATGCGGTAAGGAGACTAAATATACTCTCAAATTGTGAGGGGAACTAGGATAAATTTATGGTGTTTTTTGCTTTTTCGCATTTACCGTTTTCATTGCAAATCATAACTAGAAAAGAAAGAAACATATCTCTAAAAACCAGAAAAATTTCATAATACCTAATTCACCCCCTCTTAGGCGCACTCTTAAACTTAAAATTGACATTAAAACATGTTATAAGTAACATGTTCCTAAAAGATCTATAATGACTTTCACAAATCCGGTTTTCAAAGACGGTGGTAGCAATAACAAGCGTCCATTGTTTTTTGGTGAATACTTTGATTTTTGGAAAATTCGCATGAAAACACATTTAGAATCTCAAGGAAAAGAAGTATGGAAAGTAGTAGTAAATGGTCCTTTCGTTTCTACAAGTGTTGTTATTGGTGTTGGCACCCCAAGCCCGAAGGTTCACGGGGTGAAGATGATGAGAAAAAAGTCCTTTACGTCAAGAAAGTAATAAATCTTCTTCAAGGTGCTCTTAGCATGGATGAATTCTTTCGTGTTTCAGCATGCACAACGGTAAAGGAAATATGGGATACTTTGGTAGAACTCATGAAGGAACCACTGAAGTTAAAAGATTTAGATTGAACACGTTGAGTCAAGACTACGAATTATTCAGAATGCAGCCCAGAGAATCAATCCTCGAATTGCAGAAAAGATTTCTGCATTCGACAAATCATTTAAAAGCACTTGGTAAAACTCTTACTAATGATGAACTTAATCTTAAAGTGCTTAGATCTTTAACCAGGGAATGACAGCCAAAAGTGACGACAATATCCGAGAAAAAAAATCTATCCAAAATGACTTCCGCAACATTGTTCGAAAAACTTCAAGAATATGAGACAGAGCTTGGAAGACTTGAAAAGCATGAAATTCAAGTAAAATATTCAAAAGACATTTCCTTATAAAGGAGAGTAAAAAATTATGATAACAATCAAGAGGATGAGTCCAATAGTGATGAAGATGGTGATCTTATCAAGAAGTTTGAAAAGTTTCTAAGAAAAGAAAGAAAAAAAGGAAGTCATTAAAAGAAAAGCATCAATAAGGAAGATTACATGCTTTGAATGTGAAGAAAAAGGTCATGTTAAAAGTGAATGCCCTACGCGTGAAAAGAAGAATAAATACTTTAAAAGCAAGAAGGATAAAAGGTCAGAGAATGTTTATGTAGCATGAGATGACAATGACATAATTTCATCTTCAGATGAAAAACATGCAAACAAGGAATTGATAGCAACACATCATTCCGATGAATAAGAAGAAGAAAAGTTTAGTAATGAAATATCTTTTTATGATAATGATGCACTAGGTGCTATTGATGAACTACTTAATAAATGTAAAATTTCATATAAAATGGTGTCAACACAAAAGAAACAAATTTTATCTCTTGAAAAAGAGATTGACACCATGGAAAAAGATTTTAAAATAGAAAAACAGATTTTTAATGCAAAGAGTGTGATTCACTTTCTTTCCAAATTATCTAATTGAAAAGAATTCTTGAAAGGTATGAAAAAGGACAAGTTGGATTGGACAATATCTTTATCAACAAAAATTGTGCTTATAAAAATTATCTAGTTTTAAAAATATTTCTTTTTATTAACTTTTATAATTTTAATTATCACTTTTTTTGTATGAAATATTTAATTCTCACCTTAATAGTTATTATTTTAATATTAAAAAAAATTGTGCCTTCATTTATTTAATTTATTTTGAAATTTAAATTTTCACATTTTATAATATATTTTTTCTCTTATTCTAACCTTTAATTTTTATTTAAATCGGTCAATGTTTTAACGTCTTTTTACATAAAACATACTAACAATTTTTTTCTCTTTCCTCAATAAAAATAAGAAAAAATTGATATTTAAAAAATATTACATCAAATACTCTTATAAATTTATAATACTTTTATATTATAATTTTATAATTAAATTTAAATATTATAATATAAAATTCATATTTCTATATACCCACCCCATAAAAAAAACAACTCTCAAGTAAAAAGTAAAATACAATATATTATGTGAGATAATAATATCTCTTTTATTTCTTAATTGACTATAAAATAATAAATTTTTTACTTAACTATCCATTGGATTATCCATTTCATAAAACTCATCATTCTTTAAACCTTAATACTTACAAATTTTAAATTTAATTTTCTTTCATTATCATTTCAATAGTAATTAAAATTATAACTAATATACACTATAATGATGACGATATATGAAAATTAAAAACAAAAAATGAAATGAAACAAGAAATCCTTTATAAAACATGAAAAAAAGGCATGAAATATGAATGAAAGGATTTGAAATTTATATACTTTATTATTTAAGAAAAAATTATATTAATTGAGTTACATTTTAATAATTTTTTACTTTTTGGTATTTAGCGTAAATAGATAAAGGAAATATGGATGATTAATACCTTAATGACTTTTATGTATTGATTTATTAAGGGTTAATAGTCATTTTTCTCCTGCCATATAGGCGAGTTTTGATTTACCCCTTTTAAAAAAAATTTTGGATTACCCCCTATAATTTTTGGGCTATTGGGGGATAATTTTTCCTCTTAGGGGCAAAAGACTTGGAATTTTAAAACTATAGGGGGTAATACAAAACTTTTTTTAAAGGGGAGTAAATCAAAACTCGCCTATATTGCAGGGGGTAAATGGATATTAACCCATTTATTAATTGGAACATAAAAAATTTAATTAGGTTCATTAATGTAATTGTTACAAATTTATTCAAATAATTAATTTATCCTACACTATTTGAGATTTTGGCATTTAGTTTAAATAAGTGAAAATAATCCGTAATTATTGTTAGTTCTATGGTTTTTGTATTGGCATAATTTTGTTAAAGTATGGTTCTTAAGTGATGTTTAATAAGATGTTGTAACATATTTTGCTGTCATAACATGTTTTGCTGTTATGTGTGTGGACAGATGTTCTGTCAGATGTCGTGACATTCTACACCAGAACATCCCGACAATTCAGACTGTTTTTAAACCTTGAAAGATTTGATTGAAAAATATGAGAATATGGAATATTCAGATAATCATTACAGGCACAAGTATCTTCTGTTTATAGGCACAAATATGTGATGTTCTGTCCTTTGTGTTTTCTGTTTATTTGTGTCACTCATGTATCTTCTGATAAATTGAGGTGGACGTGTATTCTCACTCTTGAAGCTTTTAAGCAAGCGAGTTGAATGTTGTTCTTGATAAAAACTTTTAAGCAAGATCAAGTATTGTTCTTAATTAGGGTGCTTAACTAAGTATTTTGTTTATTGGAAAGTGTAATTTTTCTACTTGGATTCCCTTGGTCACTGGGTGTTTGACTGTTTTTATTACTGTGGTGATTGGAAGTGGGATAGCGATTTCTCAGGTCAAGATGAGGACTTCTAGTCAGAAGTAACGCTTGGTAATGATTAGGAGAGTAGTTGTAAATGGGGAATTTAGCATTAAACTAATACTGATGATAGTAGACTTCCTTCATGGCTTAGTAGCCCCCAAATTAGGTATTGTTTGCACTGATCTGGATTAACAATTCATTATGTTATTTATCATTCTGTCATTTACTTTCAGTTTTGATAAGTGTGCTATAAGTCAGCAGATGTTATAACATTTATCTTAACACGATGTGTTGTTAGGAGATATGTCTTGACATCTGTTGTAAGTGCTAGAATTTCAATTATGTTTGTAGATTCAAAATTAATTTAACATAATATGATGTTAACGAATGAAAATGTATTTATTTTTTTTATCTTATTGGCATTCATTTAAAGAATTACCTTTGATAAAAATATTTTAAAATCAAATTATTAATTAAAATTTAAAATTAAATAGTTAGAAAATAAATAAAACGGTAGTTAAAAAATTGTTGGGATAAAAAATTATAAATATGGATTCAATCGATAAATAGTTGAAGTACATATCTACACTTATTAGTATTATGCACAAAAACTAAAAGTTTTAATGAATAATAAATTAAATAATTAAAATTTTACACTAATAAGTGAATTATATTTAAGTTTTTAATATGTGCAAAATTATATTCAAACACAATATATCATAATTGATAAAAACTATATTAATTATTGATAAAATACTCATCAAATTTATAATCTAAATCGTTTAACATTAAAAACATTTTAAAAATATATGAGAAGAGTTTTCATATCCTTTTTTAAATTCATGCCGCGCATTGCGCGAGTCAACATCTAGTTTTTTTAAATGAAGTAGTGGCTTCGTTGTCATCAAGCTACAAACCCTATACACTTTCATAAACCCTAACCTCGCCAACGCCCAATCTCTTCCGTCAAATTCTCCTTCGACGTTGTCTTCTTGCCTCCTCTTCCACTAATAAAACCATTTGTACCCGCGCCTTCACCCACTCCGATTCCAATTTCCATTCCAACCGCTGGGAAATCTTACCGTGGTCATGTTAACTCAAAATTCAGTATTTTATCCTCATTTTCTACAACAAATGGGAAGTATATTGTTAGTGGTTCGAAATATAATTGTATATACTTGTGGGATCTATAGTCGAGGAGACTTGTACAAAAAATGGAAGGTCACATAGATACAGTCATATATGTCTCGTGTCACCCAACGAAGAACGTGATTGCTTCCGACGCTCCCGCTAGTAGTAGATACTGTCAAGTTATGTACTCAACAAAAAGTCTGATACAATTTTGATCTAGACTAATGTTCCAATGCATTAGTGTGAGTGTAGATAGTAATAACTCATTTGTGATGTAACCTTTTATCTTATTTTGCAGTTTAGGGCTTTTATTGAGAAACTTTATAGCCTGTTTTAAAAATAGTTGTTAGACACAAACATGAATTTGTGAGTAGAATGATGTTTTGGTTATTTAGAAGTAAAAAATGTTTGTTCTATGTAAATGTATAGATGAATCCGTGAATCTGTGCATAGAATAATGATGTTTTGGTTGCTTAGAAGTAAAAAATGTTTGCACTCTAGAAGTGTATAGATGAAAAACTGAATTTGTGAATTGAATGATGTTTTGGTTGTTTAGAAGTAAAAAATGTTTGTGCTATGGAATTGTATAGATAAAAAAGGTGAATTTGTGAATTGAATGATGTTTTGGTTGTTTAGAAGTAAAAATTGTTTGTGCTTTTGAAATGTATAGACGAATACATGAATTTGTGTGTAGAATAATGATGTTTTGGTTGTTTAGAAGTAAATAATGTTTGTGCTCTGGAAATATATAGATGAAAAGTGTATTGAATGTTGTTTTGGTTGTTTATAAGTAAAAAAAAATGTTTATGCTTTGGAAATGTATAGACGAATACATGAATTTGTGCATAGAATAATGATGTTTTGATTGTTTAGAAGTAAAAAATGTTTGTGCTCTGGAAGTGTATAGATGAAAAAGTGAATTTGTGAATTGAATGATGTTTTGGTTGTTTAGAAGTAAAAACTGTTTGTGATCTGGAAATGTATAGATGAATACGTGAATTTGTGCATGGAATAATGATGTTTTGGTTGTTTAAAAGTAAAAAAATATTTGTGATCTTGAAGTGTATAGATAAAAAAGTGAATTTGTAAATTGAATGATGTTTTGATTATTTAGAAGTAAAAAATGTGCGTGCTCTATAAATGTATAGATGAATACGTGAATTTATGCATAGAATAATAATGTTTTGGTTGTTTAGAAGTAAAAAATGTTTGTGTCCGAAAAGTGTATAGATGAAAAAGTGAATATGTTAATTGAATGATGTTTTGGCTGTTTAAAAGTAAAAAAATATTTGTGCTCTAAAAATAGAAACAAAACTTTAATTGAATAAATAACTTCCAACAAACTTGAATATATGTAATAATCTTCATAAGTTTTAGATCATAAATATATTAAGTACTATTGACTTGATGTGGGGCATGAGATTAAGATTTTGGTGGGGGCTTTAGTGAGAATTTCTATCGTTTTATCTTGGGAGTTTTGAGAAAGCCTGAGTTGACATACTTGAGTAGTGTGAGTCTAAATCCTAATAGCAAAAAGAGACTGATCAACTATGAACTATTTAAAACAAAAACTAGGGATCTTTTGGGAGAACTTTTATTAAAAAGTTATGGATAGCGTGTACTTTTATGTATGAATTCAATTACGACATCTATAGTTTATAAAACATGTGCAAAAAGTCCAACACATATCTCATAAAAGACAATATCATGATATAATACTTCCTCTTCTGTTTCTTTTTAAGTGTTATTTTAGAATAATTTTTTTATTTCTATTTAAGTGTCATTTTATAATTTAATGTTATAATTTGTCAATTATATCCTTGTTTTTTCAATAACTCCATTTTATATTTTCCATAAAATTAATTATTTTTTCAATTAATTATTGAAAAAAGAGAGAGTGTATGATTGAATTTATTTGAAAAGAGAAAATAAATAAGAGTATAATAGAAAAAATAACTCTAAGAATTTATTATTTTGGTTGAAGAGTTTTATGGTAAAACTAGTAAGATACCCGTGCTTCCGCACGGGTAAATTTATTTGATATTGTATAAAATTTAATTAAATACATATAAATTTAAATTGAATGGTTTTATTATAAATGAAAAATGATTATATAAATTTAATTATATTAAATAATCATATAAAAAAAATCTATAAGATGAAGATAAAAAAAATGAAATTTTAACATTTTAAAATAAAAATTGTCTCTCAATTAATAGGAATGGTTGATTAAAATAAAAAAGATATTGTGTTGATAATGACTCGTGAAATAAAAATTTTATTTGATGCGATATAAAATTTATCTAAATACAAATGTAAAATGAATAATACTCATATATATATATATATATATATATATATATATATATATATATATATATATATATATATATATATATATATAATTTCATTAAATAATCATAAAAAAAAGAATCGTGTTTATAGTGACCCGTCATAAAAATAAGAATATTAGCTCTCAAATTAAAACGATGATTGATTAAAATAAAATGAATATTGTGTTGATAGTGACCCATCAAATAACAAATTTTTAAGTTTTATTAAAATTGAAAAATAAATTATTTTTTTAGGGATAATAACTAAATAGAAAAAAAAATTAAAATGAAAATAAGAAAGTATGGAAAAATGTGAGAGAAATTTGAAATTTTAATTAAGATAGAGAAAGTGTGTAATTATCGATTAAAATAAATTAAATATTATATTGATAGTGACCTGTGAGATAAATAAATAATTAGTTTTATTAAAATTTAAAAATGGATTATTAATATTTTTCGTGATAATAAATAGATGACATTTAAAAGAGAACGAAGGGAGTACCTTATTGTGATAAGATTATGCGTTTTTTTAATAGCTTAGTTCATCATCATATAATTATGCTTCTCTGTATAGAAAAAATGTTAATGGGTATTCTGAAGATTTTTTTTTTACTCATCGAAAGATATTTTAAAAATATATATAAAAAGTAATTTTTTTATAAAAATTTATATATTTGTGTATTAAAAACAATAATGCTCCTCGTGTGTGCATAATTCTTAAACTTCAATCATATTACGTAAATAATATGGAGTCTATTTAAATTTTAAAGAAAATATTGTTTTTACATAATTATATTAATGTCACAAATTATTGAGAATAAAGTGAGTTATGTGGAGAAACAACTCTGAGTTTTAAGTCTCACATTGTTTAGAAAAGTAGAGGTTGAGTCTATATAAATGAGAGGACACACCTATCACCTTAAGATTTTGGATGATTACGTGGTGTTTCTCTCATTTGTTTCACTTTAAGGTTTTGAGTGATTATGTGGTGTCTCTCTCATTTGTTTAGATGTGTCTTTGATCTTTAGGTGAATGTTTGTGAATGCTTCCCTTTTAATAATGACCCAATAATAATATCTGAATCCGATTCGAAAAAGAGACCGGCTCACCTACCACCTTAATGATTCTAAATCTCACACTACTTAAATACACTTATCACACCCTCGATGATGACTCAACACAAATTTTATAGTAAAATAACTTATTTTCAAACAATAAATAAATAAATATAGAATAAATTGGATTGAATTAGATTTTATAAATCAAAATCTAATATTCAATCCATCGTAGATTTAATTTTTCGAATATTTAAGAGTCTACCTTCATACAAACATACTTAAATAAATAATTTAACATCTCTTTAAATAAAATAATGATTTAAAAACTAATGAAATTAAATCTCATTTTATTTAACCTGAAACTTTAGAAAACAAGCCTATATAATATCATATGTTAATTTTAATTTGATGGAGTTAGGGATGGCAATGGACACGGTTTGGGCAGGGTACTATAGTACCCGTCCCCATATCTGCAGTTTAAAAAAATCCCCGTACCCGAGCCCAAATCCGTGTGGGTATCAATATTCATGCCCGTGCCCGTACTCTGTGGATACCTCAATGCCCATACCCGTACCCGTTTATCCGCGTTAATAGTAAAATTAAATTATTTAATTACAAAATATCATATAATTTAAGTCTTTTTAACAATATTAAAAAAATATATATGTTATTGTTGAGTTAAAAAATAAATAAACACTTTTATTAAAATGTGTAATGATTTAATAGCGATATATTTAAAAAAAAATTAGAATCATGCATTTTTAATATAATAATAAAATGACATTATAGAAATATGTAGTGCGGGTATGGGGCGGGTAGTAAGGTACCCGTGCCTGCACGCATATCCGCATATGTTAATGGATAATTACACGTGCCCGTGCCCATACCTATTTTTGCGGGTATTTACCCTACCCAATATGGGTATTTTTGTGGGTACCCACTGGGGATGAGCCAAATTGCCATCCCTAGATGGAGTGGATAACTCAATCTGGTAGTTGAATTTAATGAGGGTAAGTAAATTTAAAATTCAATCTTTAAAATTAATATTTATTTATATTTATATATTAGTGTAAACAAATTATTAATACTTATAAATCAATAATTTTAAAAAAACAACAACATTATTATTATTTTTTTACAAAAACCACAACAAATTTGTTTAGAAAATGACAATTTTTTTTATCGATACCAACCATGTTTTTTTTTTACAAAAAGCACTCTTACAATTAATATTATTTAAAAAAATATTTCTCTTTTTATTGACACCGTATTTATTTTAAAAATATGTGATAAAAAAGAGATTTATTTTGACAATATATGTTTCCGTTGCACGTAATGATGGTGGTTCTGCTAAGAGAAATTGATTTGTGATTTTTTGTTTTTGTTTTCTGTTATGGTTCTATGATTTTTTGTTGAAATTATGGATATAACATATGAAATGATTTCTCTCAAAAGGTCATTCTGATTCTGATTTTTGTTCTCCTCTTTGATTTTAGTTCATTGTATTTTGATTTGGTTTTCTGATAATTTTCCCTCTCTGATTCTACCCAGCTCTCTTCCTTTCCATCGTCCCTTTGCTTTGATTTTTTTGTCTCAATTTATAGATAAAATTTTTATAATTTTGTGACCATTGAATATTTTAACAACAGGAATTTGTGTTGCTTTAGAAAATGTTTTGGTTTTTACAGGAATAAAAGAGGCAAGAAATATCTAAAAAAACAATTGGTAAACTTTGCTGCTAGATTAAGAAGAAAAAAAAATGAAAATTCAATTATGCTTTTAGAGGATAAAAAACATAGAATTGTTACATTTCAATGAGAAAATTTAATTTTTTATAAGAATAAACCGAATCTCACCTATATTATAGGAGATAAAGTGGTTCTTAAATTAGAAATGAGTGGAAAGTAAGAAAAAATAAAATAAAAGAATACTTTTCAAAATTTGAAAAAAAACAAATAATAGAAAAAAAAAAAACAATGAGAAAATTAAGTTACTAATTAATTTTTTTTTGTTATTCTTTTTTAAAATTCAGACTCTACATAATAGAACTTTCAATTTCATTATTTTAAAGATTTTTTTTACTAAAAGTAAAAAAAAAAGTCAAACACAAAAAAAAAGATTATAAATATTTTTATTTATATTTTTTTATTAAAAAAAGGCAGACAAAATTAGGGTACTACAATCGTCAAGTGCGAAGACTGGGAAATTAAAAGACTTCTTGTTGACCAAGGGAGTTTCGCAGACATTCTATTTTGGGATGCTTTTGAAAGACATCGCCTCAACCCAAAAAAATTGAAGTCTTTCAAAGGATCGTTGGTTGGATTCTCTGGAGAACATGTACATGTAAAGGGATACATCACTTTGATGATCATTTTTGGAGAGCAGGATCAAGCCAAATAGATAAAAGTTAGGTATTTGGTTATTGGTGCCTCCTCTTCTTACAATATGATTATAGGGAGACCAACTTTTAAGCGGTTGGGCGCCACCTTTTCCACTCTTCATTTATACATGAAGTATCCGCTCCCCAATGGGCGAGTGGAAGGTATATAAGGAGATCAAAAGATTTCCAGGAAGTGTTATGCAGACAGCCTCAAGATGAAGAGGGTTCGCACTCCAAGAAGTAAGGTCGGGAGAATGGGCTCAGAAATAAACCCACAAGGATAAATCTTTAAAATCGAAGAAGTTTCCTCTCCAACCTTTGAGTAGGTTGAAGATTAAAGGTCTAAAAGGGATACCCTTTGAAGACATCGACATGGCATTCTTTTATTTTTCTTTATTACTATTTTATTACTTTGTTGACAATTTTTATAGGTGAGTACTACATTTCTGCCAATTGTAAGGACACGTTATTTCCTGGGGTGCACTCTTTTCCCTCTGCGCTTTTGCATAGGGTGAAGGTTTTTAATGAGGCACCTCGTTTTTATTATTTTAGAGAATCTTTATTTGTTGGCTATTCCTTTCTTTGTAGGAAACCTAAAAGCTCAAGGGAACATCGCTCATATAGGCGATCAATTAGCTGGGTTCTCAAGTGGGATCTTTGCCGCTCATTGAGACGATCATTTTGATGGAACCTCAAGAAGGATTCTTTTCGCCAATAGAGGTGATAATTTTGGTGGACCCTTAAGAGGGATCCTTGCTGCCCATAGAGGCGATTATTTTGCTGGACCATCAAAAGGGATCTTTTTCTCCCATAGAGGCCATCATTTTGTTGGGCCCTCAAGAAAGACCTTTTGCCGCTCATTTTGCTGGACCCTTAAGAGGGATCCTTGCCGCCCATAAAGGCGATCATTTGCTAGACCCTAAAGAGAGATCATTGCTGCCTATAGAGGTGATCATTACACTAGATCCTCAAGAGATATACTTGCGCCCCATAAAGGCGATCATTTCGCTGAATCCTTAAGTGGGATCCTAGCTGCCCATAAAGGCGATAATTTCATTGGATCCTTAAGTGGGGTCCTTGCCTTCTATAGAGGCGATCATTTTGCTAAATTCTTAAGTGATATCCTTGTTGCCCATAGAGGCGATAATTTCGCCGGATCCATAAGTGTGGTCCTTGTCGCCCATAGAGGTGGTTAATTCGCTAGATCCTTAAGTTGGGACCTTGTCGTCCATAGAGGCAATTAATTCGTTGGATCCTTAAGTGGGGTCCTTGCTGCACATAGAGGTGGTCAATTCATTGGATCCTTAAGTGAGGTCTTTGCAGCCCATATAGGCGATCAATTTGTTGTATCCTTAAATGGGATCCATGCCACCCATAGAGACGATCAATTTACTAGATCCTTAAATAGGATCATTGTCATCCTTTAAGTAAACCACAACACAAATTCCCTAAAACGGGATCCTTGTCATGTTTCCTCGCGAGTAGTCAAATTATTTCAAGAACGATTATGAAATACACCCCTCAGCCAAAGGCTAAAGGGTTGATCATACAAAGATAATTACAGAAGAAGATAACAATAAAGGCAGTTGACATAAAAGGTGCCCTCAAGGGGCGCCATTATTAATTATAATTGCAAAAATCCCCTGAAGGGGGAACTAAATACAATAAAAATGTTAAAACATGAAGAACTATTCACCGTCTACTAGCTGACCGTCACGTACCACCTGTAAGGGATCTATCAAGCTTAAGTCCAAACCAGGATAAAGAAAGGCGTTCTACCTTCTCGCCCTCTCAAAGTGATGGACGGAGGTCTCCATGAATTCATCTTTGAGTAGCGAGACCTTCTCCTCTAGACTATCCAAGGTGTTGCGAGCCCTTTTATTCAATTTCTTCAGATGCTCCACCTTTTCAAATTGGATGAGAGCATTAGCGGCCATCTCCTGGATAAGTGCCTACACAATTTTGCGAATATTGTTATTTACATGGATCACCTTGGACTGTAATCCTCTTATGGTACGAGAATACTTCTCCCTCTACACTTTCTCCACTAAAAAAATTCTTAAATTTTGGACTTCCAGCAAATCAGATAGCTTGGTAGAAGACATGTAAAGGAGTAATTGATAGTCTCTTGAAAAATTCTCAGGAAAAGAGAAGTAGCGATAAAAAATCTCCACCATATTAAAGGTGTGGTTGTTCCACAAAGAGGGTTCAGGAGGGACAACGTCCTCTCTTGCATTCTCATCCCCTTGTCATGCTTCACGGCTCATCGATGGCCCTAAGGGGCCCTTCTTCTTCCATAGAACCTTGGGAGGTTAAGCCTCAGCATCTCGGGAAGTCTCACATTGTCTTGCCCCCTATTATCTGTCACGTCTTGGGGGAGGAGAGGAGGGAACCTTGCCTGCTGCTGAGGCATCTGCATTATCACCAAGCGTTCCCTTTTCTTGTCGAGGGGGATTTCCTCCATCTCCATTGCGGATAAAAATACTTTTAAGACGTAAAAGTAATAAACACAAGACTAGGTTAGAAAAGGTGTTCTTTCATACCTATATTGGCCCCCACTCCCTCAGAGTTTTCATGATCTCCATTAATAAGGGTATTGGATTCTAGAGAGTAGAAACATCTCAAAATCTGAATCACTTCATGATCAAGGGGAGAAAGAACTCTTGGATCCACCCTTTGGGTAATCCGAGGGTACAAAGTCTATGATAAAGGGAAAAAAGGGTCACCCCTTGCACCCACATTGACAGGAGAAGAATTACCTCACCCTCTCACCTGAAGGGCTTTAGCATACATCCGCCAGGCAAAGGGCATAATATCACCCAACCGTTGTTAGGGAGAATATTAAACCCTAAATAAATAAATAAACACCCCTACAATAAGAGACACACCCAGGATGCAATAGACTATCTGAAAAGCCTTGAGTATGCCCCATAAGTTTGAGGTAATCTAAGAAGGGGAGACGTTGGTAGCAGTCAGGAAATATATTTTGAAAGAAGTGAATGAAATCAAAACACTTAACTCATGAATAATAGGAAGGTGGACGTAAAACTAGGGAGCATACGACTCACTAGAAGTATCCATATTATCCCTTGCCTCATTTGAACAAGGTTCCATAATCACATCTTCCTCACGGCCTGTGCTGTAAAATCTAATGTCGTAATGAAACTTATTGATCATATCCGCAGTACAATATATAGACGTAATATCTTGGATGTGAGCAAGCTTAATTATCTTTCTTATGGTCACTAGGGGCATAGAAAATGAAGACAAGATGCTTTCACCCTGGTATATTTTTCTAGAAAGAGAGAAATGGAAAAGAAGTAGAAAATAAAGAGTTTCCCAAAATAATATAATGGGAAACCCACAGGCACAAGCCGTAAATTCACCCAATGAGGTAACTGCCACGAGAAGTGGGAAAGTCGGTACACCTGGAAGTCGCGTATAAGAAAAAGAGGATAATTTCATTTTCCTAAAGAACGCCATCATGAGTGCATTAAATGTCACCCATGTTCTTTTTCCCAATGACACACCCAAGCTTTAAATAGTAATTGACGTTTTGACATCGTGAAGTCTAATCAAAAGAGATAGGGAATATCCCTCTATAATTCAGACGTTTAAGAGGCAAAAGAATGAGTAGCCTCTTTCAACGTAGGGACTCACCCCAAGCTAAGGGACTCACCCTTCAATAAATGAATGCCTTCAACTGAGGGGCTCGCTCTTTGGTAAATAGTTTCCATTAACCAATGGAATCCCTATAAGGGCAAGGGGCGCACCTCAAATGAAAAAGGCCTTAAAAACACTTTGTCCTTAGCAAAGTCCTCCTTCTTGAAGGACTATGTAATTTTATATTTGTGAGTTTTCGAAAGATTAGGTGGTCAACAACTTCTCCTAATCAGGAAGGAGCAGTGGTCACCCCTCAGGATTACCAAAATTCTAGACCCAAAAGCCCTCTATAAATACTCCTCATCTCATGGGAGAAATGGACAAATATTTAGCCATACAAATCACACCCCACATACAGTTATGCGTAAGCACGTCATTCATCTACAGAGTCTCTCACCTCACGTGAGCAGGACTCCTAAACCACCGTAAAATACCAATGGAAACGGCTTCTCGCCGCCTTGGGCAAGCCCTAACTACCCTACAACACAATATACTTAAAAGGCCTTTGAGTCCCCTACCTTTGGAGGAGGAACACATACGTTTTGACTTATACAAAAACAATAAAATCAAGGTTTAAAAAATGTATATTAATCTCATGTTTAAGTAGCTTTGATCAAATTTAAAGAAATGATGTATTTGATCAAATTTAAATTGATAGATTTAATCTTCACATTCCATTGTTAATCAATGAAGCAATAGAGTTTCATAAAAAAAAAACTCATCCCATTCCATTCATGAATATAACAAAAATAACTACTCTTATTACTCTTTCATCTAACACATTTTCACTGCATTTCAATTTCAAGAACTGAATTACAATCAACACAAGAAGTTGAATTTCCATAGCAGAAGCAATGGCTTCATCATCAATCTACAAACCCTACACACTTTCATAAACCCTAACCTCTCACCAATGTCCAATCTCCGCCGTCAAATTCTCCTCCAACAATCGTCTTCTTGCCTTCTCTTCAGTCGACAAAACCATATGCACTTACGCTTTCACCAACTCCAATTCTAATTCCAACCACCTAACCCTATCTCCCATGCAACAATATGAGGGTCACCAACTCGGTGTTCTCGAATTTGCTTTCTCCTCCAATTTTTGTGTGGGATACCTTGGCTAAATAGTGGATCGGGTTCCTCCAAAATAAGAATTTCACTTTAATGGATAAAGTGAGTAATGTTGATCATTGATTTGCAAATAGAGGGAAAATAAATGGTAACTCGGGTTGCGGAGCCATTATTAGAACAAGTAATTGAGAATGGAAAGGTGGATTTTCTAAGCATTTGAAAGTGTGCAAGGCAATAATGACAGAGTTATGAGGTCTGTTTGAAGGACTACAATATGTGTATGATAAAGGGTATTTGTAAGTTATTGTTCAACTTGATAGCAAGGAGATTGTCAAAGCCTTATCAACAACATCTCACAACATCAAAGCTGGAACAGACTTGATTCAACGCATCAAGAAATTGATTGATCGAGATTTGAAGATCCAAATTCATCACATCTATAAGGAAGCTAACAAATGTGCAGATGCGTTAGCAACCATTAGAGCTCGGCAAGATCAATCTATCAAATTTTATGATTATTGTTCTGTATACATTTCAAAGTTGTATGTGAACGACTTGCGGGGAATTTCTCATAGTCGTAACATTATCAATTAGTGTGTTTTATTTTCAAGGTCTTGGCTCTCCTTCATCCAAAAAAAAAGAAGAGTAATGTCGATCATTGATTTCCAAATCTAGGGTAAATATTTTAGGTACATCATAATAAGTTACAAGTGTGTTAAAATAACAACCCTTAATTTTCTCACTTTTCATTTTATCTACTTTAGAAGATGAATGAATTATGTATCTCTATCTTTGTTGTTGAGTTTTTTCAGTGGGGTTTATTCTTTGTGCAATATTATGATTTATATTTGTGTAATGTATATTGTACAGGCCTCCAAAAACCAGGGGCCTCAAAATTTTGAGTTGTACTTTTATTAATTATCAAAATAAATGTTATTTATTTACTATTGCGTTCAAAGGTTAACCAAAACAGTTTAAATTTAAAATAAGCGGACTAATTTCGTAAATCAGTTAAAATTAAGCGATCAAAGTTATAATTTAGCCTTATTTTTTTTATAAAAATGTATATTGTTAATTTGATAACAATATATTAAAATTTTAGCAATATTAGTACTATTTTTAATTAAGTTATCATGATTATATTAATAATAAATTAAATTAATACGTTTACAAAAATTTATAATCCTCTGGCTTGAGTTAGTTTAGCCTAACACAATATTTATAAGGTATAATAATTTTTCTAATTAGTTTAACTTTTTTTCAATTTACTATTTAAACTCTAATAAATTCTTGAGGTCAAATTTTAAACTTTAAAATGAAAATCCAATTGTGTTCTATAAAGAACATCTAAAGAAACCAAATATAAAAATTAAAGGTTAAAAAACACACTCATCATAGAAGAAGGAACATGCAAAACAAATAGATAGAATTAAAGAAACAAATACATGATTTTTGGTTAAATGATCCCAAAGATCGCTGGTGACCATTGTTGGTCTTATATATTTGAGGTGTGTTATTTGAACACCAATTTTTTCGACACCATATATGACATGACATCATATGCCACTACCACTATCTCTATCTCTATCTCTCACTTCCTTTTTAACTTTATATATTTACACAAATTCCAAAAGTACATCAAAACACTCCAAATATATTAAAGACACTCTATGAAGTCCAAATTTAGAGGTCAAAATATGATTTAACTATATTTTACAAGTGAACGGGACACAATGAGAAATCAATAAAAGTAGAATTGAAGAACTAATATGGAAAAAGTGCTCATGAATGCTTCAGAGGTTGCATAAATGGAGGACATTTAGGAATATTGTAAAATAATTCAATTTAGAGTAAAGATCAGCCTAAAATCTCTTTTTAAATTTTTTATGTTCTTTTTTTAGAGACTGGTTCTTAAAATTAGAACATGACCTCTAATTTTTTTGAGATGGTCGTGTTTAATTGGTCTGTTGTATGTGAGGATTTCGTTTCTTATTCTTTGCCTCTCAATGTGTTTTTGAATTTCACAAATGTGCATTGAAGTCACTTTGGAAGGGATCGGTAAACAAGTACTTAATTTGTTTTCCATGTTATGATTGACTTACATGGGAATTTCTCTATCCCTGCAGAGGCTTTGGAACCATTCTACTGAGACTATTGTGAAATCTAACTGTGGTCATGTTAATTCAAAATTCAGTATTTTGTCCTCATTTTCTACCACAAATGGGAAGTATGTTGTTAGTGGTTCGGAAGCTAATTGTATATATTTGTGGGATATGCAATCAAGGAGACTTGTACAAAAATAGAAGGTCATACAAATACAATCATATCAGTCTCGTGTCACTCTACCGAGAACATGATTGCTTTTGGAGCTCTCACCAATGATAAGACTGTGAGATGGACTCAACAGAAAGACCGATTCAATTTTGATTTGGGTTATGTTCCAATGAACTAGTGTGAGTGTAGATAGCAGCAACTCACTTGTGATGATACCTTTTATCTCATTTTGCATTTTATGGCTTTTAATGAGAAATTTTATAGGTTGCTTAGAAAATAGTTGATAGATGAAAATATGGATTTGTCAATAGAAGGATTTTTTTTATTGTTTAGAAGTAAAAAATGTTTGTGTTCCTGGAAGTGTATAGATGAAAACATTAATTTGTGCATAGAATGATGTTTTGATCGTTGAAGTAAAAAAAATGTTTGTGCTCTGAAAATAGAAATAGAACTTTAATTTAATAAACAACTTCCAACCAACATTTTTTTGAAAGCTTCCAAAAAACTTGAACAACTTTAATAATTTTCATAAGTTTTAGAGATAAATATATCAAGTACTCTTGTGGGTAGGGGTGGAAATAGGCCAGACCGATAACAGGGGCCTACAGGCTAGCCTATATAGACTCAAGCCAGGCCACACATTATTTTTAAATAGAAAAGGCCTAGGCTTTTTTATAAGCCTATTTAGTTAAAAAGGCTAGGCCTTAGGCCCTAAAAGAAGCCTTATAAACCTATCAGGCTGGCCTATTTAAATAAATATGAATATATTTTATTATCATTATGATATGTTTTATACTTTGAATTAAAATACATAAATAAAATTTGGTTATCTTGAAGAACTTATGAAAATAAGATGAAAACATCTGATGAACATTGTTTTCATAAGTTCTCTTAAAAAATAGTCTCCTAAAACTTATGCTAAGAGGTAAGTTAAAATAAGTCAATGCAAATAAACTTTTAGTCTCTTGGTCTTTTAGTTAGTTAGTCTATTTAAACATTATTTTAATTGCTTGTATACATATGTCTAAAACAAATAGGCTTTTATATAGGCTATCAGGCTAACCAGGCCTTCAAAAAGGCCAGGCTCAGGCCTAAAAAATAAGCCTACGACAGGCCACAGGCCAGACTTAGGCTTCATTTTTTTTGACAGGCCAGACTTAGGCTTGGCAAAGCCTAGCTCGGCCCAGCCTATTTCATGAAATTAAGATTTTGGTGGAAGTTTTAGTGAGAGTTTCTATCCTTTGATCTTTGGAATTTTGAGAAAGCCTGAGTTGGCATACTTATAAGTTCTTCACAATCAATAGCAACATATTTGGGAATATATCATGGCAATTAGGATTGTTAGTTAAAGAGTGTTACTTTATTATAACATCAAAAGATTGTAGAAAGAATGTAAACTTTAAAGAATTCAAGTAATTGTCTATTAGTAATGGGTTGAATGAAAATTGATTCTTAAAAAAATTGGAAGATATATTTTCTAGAGGTAGACACCTTTGGTAGATTTGACCATCTCCAAAGAAGGAAATATTTGTGGTCTCTAATCATTTTGAGTTTGAAGCTTTGTTGTAGTATGTTTATTGTCTTGAATTATTTCCACATTGGCCCTATTATAATAATGTCATCTGCATAAATCATTGGCATGAATCGTGTGGGTCCAATTCCTAATGGTGAAAAGACAACGATCAATTATAAACTATTTAAAACTAAAACTACTCATTTCTTAGACCATCTGCAATGGTGCAGTCCATTTTTGAGTTCTTTATGGGTCCCACCAATCATATCATCTTAAAATAATTTATTTAATTTTTATTTTATTGGTGTAATTCTAATGAATCCCACAACTTTACCTCATAAATTAATTTGATTGGGTACCACAATTTTTTACTAGTTACATTGCAATGTACTATGACATGACAAATTGTTTTAATATTTAATTATTATATTGATGTCCACTTGGAGAACTCAAAGGAAAATACTACCATTGGAGATGCTCTTAGGAAAACTTTTATCTGAAAAGTATTCGTAATAAGTCTATAATGAGATTTATTTATCTTTTTTTCTTGTTCTTGTTTGAAGGAGATTTATTTATTTTCTTCTTCTAGTTTGAAGAAATTCAAATATTTATCATTTTTGCCTCACTAAATTAGGAAAAGGAAATCACAAATCTAACTGAAAAATTTAATGATTTTTTCGTGGAAGTTCTAAAGCTAAAATTTTAACGTTATGTTTGGGAGTTTAGAAGGGAGGGAAGGGGAGGGTTTTGAAAAATATGAAGGAGTAAGAGAAAATAATAGAAAACTATTAGTTTGGAGAATTTTAGAAGGTTTGATTTTCTTCACAACACCAAAAATTCCTTAATTTAAGAGAACTCAAAATTTATATTAAATGAGGGTTTTGGAGAACGGAGACAAAATATTCAAATATAACTTTTGTTATTATAGTATTTCAAAAAGTAGATTTTAAACAAAATCTTTTTTTCAAAAAATATAAAACATTTCTTTCTATTTTTTAAAAAAATCAATTTTCGAAATCTTGTCTCTCCTTTCCCTTCAAACCCCAAATATAACCTAAAATTTTTCTCCTAGGCCGTCTATACTTTTCTACATCATAAAAGGGGCTTGAGATTGACACTAGAGCCAGCTCATCAAGTGTATCCTATCGTCCTCTAAAAAGAAAGTGTGTCCCGTAGGCCATAGTTATTATAAAAGTTTGGCTTCTGTTTGTCTTGGTGTTATTTTTTATTTTATTTTATTTTTTAAGTGTTGGGAAATATCTATAAAGTATATTATGTACGTATGAATTCAATTACTATGCATCTATAGGATATAAAACTTTTGCAAAAAGTCCAACGCATATCTCACTACTTCAATACTTGTAGAGATGTTTTAAAAAACAATATCACATCGTCATAGTGGTAATGTATAATATCAGAAAAAATCATCAATCGTTAGTTGGTTCAGTAGTGATTGACACTGAACTTGGTAGGGAGAACCACGGTTCGGTCCCCCGCAATTGTGATCGGAAGGGGGATGAAACTAATAAAAACCGATGTGGTTCGATTTGGGTTCTCGATTTTAATTTTTAAGAACCATCAAACCGATGGACCGAACCAATGAAAATAATTACGTTCTAAATATTTTATTTCACTTATTATTAAGCTCAAATTTTGTATTGGTCCAACCATTCTCCATATTTGTTTACACTTCCTTCCTATCAACAGAACATTCATCTAGAACCAAACTCCAAAACTTAGAAAATAGAAACTATAAGTCACAAAAGCTTGTTTTCACTGAACTTTTACTCTCGCTGCCTACCACAACTATTGCTCTAACGTTATTATGGTCGTATTCTTTGTGTTCAAGTTCTTTTTCTTAATTTTTTTATATACTTTTTTGTCTCTTCTTCTTCAACAAAATTCTTTCAAGTTTGTTACAAACTAGTTTTGATGTGTGATTGAGGTGTGAAACATGTTAATTGATGTGTGTTCTATTTGTTAAGATTTTAAATTCCTTTCTAACATTAACATTCTAATGTCAAGTGTCAACTTTTATATATGATTGTGAAGTTATTTTATGATACAATTGAAAATCATGTCATTGTTTCACATGGATCAAGAGGAACTTGTAATTTGTTTGAAAAAATGAGCATGAAATAAATTACATGAAATATATTATTTTAAAAATTAATAGCATAAAATACATCGAAAAATATGATTATGGAAAATACATTGATGAGTAAAATGTTTGGAAAAACAACTTTGTAAACTAATCAACTGAACCAACCGGTTAGGTTGGTTTGGTTCCATTTTTGAAAAAGGTTAAAAACCAAAAAATAGCTTATATATGTTACAACACTAGTGAATCTTTTGATAGTTGCTCGACGTTTTTTGCATTAGTAAAAGAAGAAATATTGTTAACTCGCAACAGGAAATAATATATCTTGGTGGATTTTACCTTGACGGGAGAGAAATCCCTCTGTTTCTACTTTATCATCTGATTCAAGATGAGCGATGTGCGACACCGAATGAATGAAGATGGAGGTGCGAGCATAGAAATAAGGATTCTTAGGAAAAGGAGGTGGTACCATCAAGATTCAAGTGTCGGCGAACGAATGAGTTAAAGGAGAAGAAGGAGCGGCAAAGGGAATTAAATTATTTTTAGGGTTCATTTCTAGTGTTAAAAGGGGAGACGAGTTCGAGGTGATGCACGGGATAAGGGATTTTCTTCATTTAAAAAAAACCCTATAAAACATGAACAAGAAGAACAAAATTAAGGATTTTTTGGAAGAATACGGTATTTAGAGTTTTTCAAAGAAGGAAAAAGGGATGTGGATTTTGGGGGGAGTGTTTTCAGCGACAATGAAAAATAATTAATTGTAAAAAAGTATTATTTTTTTTTTGGAGCAATATGAATAATTTTATTCCAAAAATGAACGTTAAGTACACGCCGATCGTAGCCGATCCAGGCATCGAAACAGACTAAATACAAACAACAAGGCACATACTAATCAATGTCAAGGGTATGGCAATAAGCTTCCAACTTAGGAGTTCCACTCAATCTCCATTTTATATTTTTTATAATCTGGTGGCTATCCAGTTCCATGTGACTGTCATCCTGGAAAATCTTATGGTTATGCACATTCCAAACAACATACACTACTTCAGCTATCGCCACTTGTAGAGTTTTACTTCTAACATTGCTCCTGCTGACAGTTTTGCTAATCCACTCTAATTCCAAGTCCCACCTGTGTAAAAAAGTATTATTTAAATATAGAAAGTTTTAGGAAATTAAAAATTTACCCAATATTCTATTTTGTAAATATTGGCGGTTCAAAACGCCACAACTTTTATCATATTATGTCGGTTCAATTAACCGCCATAATCTACAGTAAAAAGTGGCAGTTTTTATAACCGCCCTAAGTAAACCGCCGTAATTCACCCGTTTTTTTATAGTGTCAAAATCGATTCCAACATCTGGTATCAGAGCCAGGTTGTAATTCTGGGAAGCATAGAGCAATGACTTGTCTTCCAACCGAGCATTTTCCAGCAAATCTTCTCATCTTGAATGACAAGAAGTACAATAATTGGTGTAAGATGATGAAGGCTATCTTCTACTATCAAGACATTTGGAATCTTAAGAATGGAGTAACACCAATTAGTGAGAATACCACGGATGAAGAAAAGGCTACATATAAAGACTTGAAGACAAAAGATTATAAAGCTCTCTTTATAATCCATCAATGCGTTGATCTAGACAACTTTCAGAAAGTTGGTGATGTACACTCATCAAAGGAAGTGGGGAGAAATCTTTAGGCGGTGCTGAGAAGGTGAAAGATGTTAGGTTAAAAATTAGAAAAGGAAGTATGAGTTGCTTCAAATGGAAGAAAGTGAAAGTGCCGTTGTTTTCTTCACTAGGGTAACAAGACTAGTGAATTAAATCCAGATTTATGGAGAAATGTTGACATCAAAATGGATAGTTGCAAAGATTTTGAGATCATTACTTATGAAATTCGATCATGTGGTTGTAGCCATAGAAGAATCAAAGGATATGTCAAGCATGGCAAAAGAAGACCTTTAAGTGATGCTTGAATCTCATGGACAAAGAATGACTGAAAGATTTGTAAGCAAGATGAAAGGTGATGTAGAATTGCAGGTACAATAAACAACAAAAAAGAAATACAAAGGATGATGAAACGACAATAAAGTTGGAGGAGGTTACAATAATTCTAATGGTAAAGGTAACCAACAAGAAGTAAGTTTATCAAACCAAAGAAAACCCTAAACCAAAGTAATCACAGAGGTAGTGGTGCAGGAAGAGGTAGTGGATGAAAACTTGATAAGAGTTATATTTATTGCTTCAATTATCAAAATCATGGTCACTAAGCTAGTGATTGTCCTGAGAGCAAAAGAAGTAATTAAGAAAGTGTTGCAAGACTTTCAAAAAATAAAAAATAACAAATGTTGTTGATCATCACAATGAAAGATGAAGAAATATTCAAGGACTCAAGTGGTACTTAGATTCAGTTTGCTTATCACACATGACTAGAAGGAAAGATTCGTTTGTCAACATAAGTCCCTTGATGAAGAACAATGTGAAGTTTGAAAATAACAATACCCTAGCTACTGAAGGTATTGGTGATGTTCTGATCTTAAGGAAAGATGGCAAAAGTTTAGTGATTTCCAATGTGTTATACATAACAGGCATGAAAATTAACTTGCTCACCATAAGGCAACTAATCGAGATGAATTATGAAGTGTTGATAGAAGATAAGATAATGAGAGTTCTAGACTAAAGTGGTAAGTTAATCTTGAAGGCACTTGTCTAAAAAAAGAACCTCCAAGATTGAACTTGATGTGATGGAACACAAGTGTGGGCAACTGCATCTAGCAGGGAGGAACGACTATGACACTACAGACTTGGCCATCTCAAATTTAAAGATATCATCAATATGAATATAAGAATCATGATTTCAGGTAAGGGTGGAAAAATGTGTCGACTCTTCTAGGCCATCCTGTTTAAACCACCATTTATGGCGGGCCGGTATGAGATTTTTGGCTAGGTGTCTTAAGTTGGCCCGACCCGTCTAACTCGCTTTTAAAATGGGCCGAGAGCGGGGCGGGTTTTGCCCGCGGACTTTTTGAAGAAATTAATTGTTCTCTGATTTGTTATTCATATTCACTCATAGTAGGAAAAGTATTTATTGCAAAACATAGAGAATTCATTCCTTTTCCTTTTCTATTACGGTTGCCATTGGAGATGGGTTTTAAAGCTTTAAGGTATTTCTTGCATAATGATGTTTGTTTCTCATTATGATGATAAAGTTTTGATTTGTAGTTTATTCTATTTGAGTTCTCATTTCTTTTATTTTTTGATACTAAAATGTTCAACGAAGTGCTTATTATTTGTCTTGATAATTATTAAATAATGAAGCTTTAATTTTAATTGGATTGTTTCATTTTTAGACAAATCCATTGATAAATCTATTGATTTTGAAGTTTTTGTACTTCATGGTATATTGCTTGTTTTCTGTTTGATAAAATGCGTCAACCAAACTTTATTCAAAGAACAGAAGTTTAAAACTCAGATTTTTAGTTTTACGCAATACACTTTGATATTGACTTATTTTTGAAACTAAATGACATGATCTTTATTATCATTTGTTTGGCCACACCCTTAGATGTACCCTTCTCAGAGTCCCTGCATTTGTCAGTCCATGTTTATAGGAGATAAGGGGCAAAGACCATTCACGGTGCAAACATCACACACATGATGCCGACATATAAGAATAGTCTAGTAGCATAAATATCGGATTTTCAAAGATATATCAAAGTATTTTTTTAGTACAAATTAATGTTAGCAAGTTATTGGTTGTTAGCTTTTAGGATTTGGAAATCCTATGCCTCCTTAAAATTTCTTCAATATCCCTTAGCTCCACCAACAATTAGGTAAGTTGAGTATTTACAATATGATAATTTATGGGTAGAGTTTGTTTAGTGAAGATAACTTGGACAATTGAGTTTTCCAATTGAATATTTGAGGGATGAATTATTTTCCAATTGATAAATTATAACACGTACTCTTTTTTGGTATTATACTTATGTTTTTTTTTTGCTTTAAGTTGAAGAATATGACATTTACATTAAGATTTGCTAAAGTTTTATTATGCGTTGTTAAAATTTGTCGGCCTCTTTATGGATGATTAACAATTTGGTAAATTATGTAATAGATCAAATTGTAAAAAAAACAAAAAATGGCGGGTCGGCACGCTATTTTGGCAACTCGTTAATAAACAGAGGCGCAAAAAGCCGAATATGACATTGAGTACCATGCTCAAAAAGCCGTCAAAGGAAGCATTCTCGCCGATCATTTGGCGCATCAACCAATTAATGAATATCAATCTCTCAAGTTTGACTTTCCTGATGAAGATGTCTTGTACTTGAAAATGAAAGATTGTGACGAACCGTTACCAGAAGAAGGTCCTGAGCCTGGATCAAGATGGGGCCTAATTTTCGACGGAGCAGTAAACGCTTTTGGCAATGGAATTGGGGCAATCATCATCACTCCCAAGGGTACTCATATCTCGTTCTCTGCCAGATTGCTATTTGATTGCACCAACAACATCGCAGAATATGAAGCTTGTATCATGGGTCTCGAAGAAGCCATTGACTTAAGGATCAAGATCCTCGACATATATGGAGATTCAGCCCTTGTGATCAACCAAATCAAAGACAAATGGGAAACTTACCACCCTGGCTTGATTCCTTACAGAGATTATGCAAGACGTCTGTTGACTTTCTTCAACAAGGTTGAATTGCATCATATACCTCGAGATCAGAATCGAATGGCAGACGCCTTGGCTACTCTATCTTCCATGTTCAAAGTCAGTCACTGGAATGATGTGCCTAAAGTCAGAATCACGCGCCTTGAAAGGCCCGCCTATGTGTTTGCAACTGAAGCAGTCATCGATAATAAACCGTGGTTCCACGACATCAAGCGCTTCCTTCAAACTCAAGAGTACCCGCCTGGGGCATCAAACAAAGATAAGAAAACTCTAAGGAGACTTTCTGGCAGTTTCTTCCTGAATGGAGATGTGCTATACAAAAGAAACTTCGACATGATTTTGCTCAGATGCGTGGATAGACACAAAGCAGACATGTTAATGCATGAAGTGCATGAAGGGTCCTTTGGAACTCATTCAAATGGGCATGCAATGTCCAAAAAGATCTTAAGAGCAGGATACTATTGGTTGACAATGGAATCTGATTGTTATAAACACGTGAAGAGATGTCACAAGTGCCAGATCTATGCAGATAAGATCCATGTGCCACCGACTCTACTCACCGTTCTCTCCTCTCCGTGGCCTTTCTCCATGTGGGGTATCGACATGATTGGAATGATCGAACCGAAAGCTTCAAACGGTCATCGTTTCATCTTGGTAGCAATTGATTACTTCACCAAATGGGTCGAAGCAGCATCTTACGCCAATGTTACAAGACAAGTGGTTGTGAGGTTTATCAAGAATAACATCATTTGCCGATATGGTATTCCCAGCAAGATCATTACTGACAATGGTTCGAATTTGAATAACAAGATGATGAAAGAATTATGTGAGGAATTCAAGATTGAGCATCATAACTCTTCTCCTTACAGACCAAAAATGAACGGCGCTGTTGAAGCTGCTAACAAGAACATTAAGAAGATCGTCCAGAAAATGGTCGTCACTTACAAAGACTGGCATGAAATGCTGCCATTTGCTTTACATGGGTACCGTACTTCAGTGCGTACTTCAACAGGGGCAACTCCTTTTTCTCTAGTATACGGCATGGAAGCTGTGCTCCCCGTAGAAGTTGAAATCCCATCAATGAGAGTCCTCATGGAGACTAAGTTATCAGAGGCTGAATGGTGTCAAAGCAGATACGATCAGTTGAACTTAATCGAAGAAAAACGTATGACTGCTCTATGCCATGGACAGTTATACCAAGCAAGGATGAAACAAGCCTTCAACAAAAAGGTTCGACCTCGTGAATTTCGAGAAGGTGACCTCGTGCTTAAAAAGATCTTGTCTTTTCAACCAGATTCTAGGGGCAAATGGTCTCCTAATTACGAAGGCCCGTATGTTGTCAAAAGAACATTTTCTGGCGGTGCCATGATTCTTACTACCATGGATGGTGATGAACTCCCACATCCTGTGAATGCAGATGCAGTCAAGAAATACTTTGTCTAAAAAAGAACAAAAGAACAGCTCGGTAAGTCGAAAACCCGCAAAGGGCGACTTAGGCAAAAATGAGCGTCTCGGTGGACTGAAAACCTGAAAGGGCGGTCCAGGCAAAAATTAGAGACAATAAACAGAAAAAATTCATCCTGGTAGATTGAAAACCTGAAAGGGCAATCTAGGCAAAAATTAGGGATTAATGACAAAGTAACTGCATCAGTCCATACTTCGTCACCTAAGGAGTCTTTCTCATCAAAGGATCTTCGATCAAATCATCACCAATCTGAAGCGACCAACACAGTTGGAACTCAAAGTTGTTAGGGAATAGTGGTTATTGCTTTCAATGTAGCCTTTTCCGCATAATTACCATTTCCAACTTTTGTAAATACTCAATGGAATCACGCCTTTAGCTGATTTCCATCCTATTAAATAAATTTGAGCCTTGTGCCCATTTGTTTGCAATCTTTAATTTCTTTCAGCTTGCAAAATGACGCTTTAATCATGTTATTCACTTTTGAAACAAAAAAGAAAAAAATAAGTTTTAAATGAATTTACTTCACTTTTCTTTTTCAAAATAAAAGCGAAATTTTCCTTTGAGTTGTGAACAACGGAAGGAACATCAGCAGTCGTCTCCATAGGATGAACAAAAGGATTCTCCCTGAAAAATTGTTGAGACAACGGTATTCTTGTCCCAGAAAAGAATTCTTGAAGCAATTATCCCTCGAGGTAAAGAAGCTCTCCTATCCCCAGTGAAGAAGCTTTTCTATCCCCAGTGAAAAGGATCTTTTATCCCCAGTGAAGAAGCTCTTCTATCCCCAGTAAAGAAGGTCTTCATCCCCAGTGAAGAGGATTTTCCATCTCCAGTGAAGAAGTTCTTCCATCTCAATAAGAAAAGATACTCATCTTCCCCAAAGAAGTTTAAAGCACACAGCACCATTCATCACCTGTGTTATCTACACCGTGTTGAAGAACATTTGCCGAGTATCTGGTTGTATTGCGACGTTGGTCCTTCTCCAGTATATACTTCTTTGTCTGTCAGTATTGTCAGTATGCATGCTACATTCATGACATTCATCATTCATACATATTTGCATCATTTATGCATTCTTGCATTTTTCAATGTTTGCCTCAAAATCACTTGTTTAGGATATATCTATCCCAAAGACAAAAAAAAAAAAAAAAAAAAGGATAAAAGCGAAAAGAAAAAAGAAAAGAAAAAGAAAAAAGAAACAAGTATGGGCGTGTCATCTCTCCAGTAGATTGTCACCCATAAACAGAAATAACATCCTTTCTTTCTCCAATTCCCCACTGAGATCATTCCTCGTGGAAGAAGGTTGCTTCAGTTTCTCCTCTCCAAAACAAAGGAGAAAATCCCCATTCGAGTTCATTCCTCATGGGTACAAAGTCTTGTTTGACTGTCTCTTTCCAATTCATTCTTGGTTAGAACTTTGTCTTTACCAGAGATTCAAATTCCGATAGAGTCGTAAAAAAAACAGACAATAAGCAATAGCCTCATCGTCCGAGCAGCTTATGTCTCTTCCAAAAGACTTTTCCTCTCAAGTAAATCAATCATGAAGACCATTTGACAAATCAGGGTCTTATTACTGTTCACAAGGCTGAATAACCAGTAATTTCCCTAGCAAAGTCTCCAGAATCATTTTATCACTCGGCTGATAATTGATCATGTCTTCAGAACCACTATCACGAGGCTGGTAGTCGGTAACCTTTTGTTCTGGTTATATTATTAAACATGTCTATCCCAATGACTGATAGTCGATAATATTAACCGAACCTTTGAAACTCTTTTTACCTTGTCAAGTCTATCACAATGCTGATAGTCGGTAACACAGTTTCACACCCTTCACCTTCGCATTATTAAACAAGTCTATCCCTTTGTTGATAGTCGATAATGTCGATAGGTAAGCTTTTCTTACAAAGTTATCATTCCCCGGTGAAGCATACACTTGCTTTCCCGAAAAACGGATTCTCTTCCTAAAACGGATTGAGACATCCTTCCCGATCTCTTTTCCCCAGCGGAGTCAGTTCTTGATATTCCCTCGGTAAAGACATTCTTGCATCATTCGCAATTTTGGTATCTTAGGTCCAAAATTTGCGTCTTCTGATATTTAAGTCTCTTCCACCCTATCAAAATAAAGATTTTCAATCTTCATGTCTCAGGTTGAAGAAACTTAAATAGGGGCATCTGTCATACCCCAATTTTTGACCTAAGATACCACCTCATATCATTTGCATATGCATCATTTGCATCTCTAACAAATTGCATAGCTTGTGTTTGCTACTTGTGACTCAGCAGGGTTTAATCAAGAAACCACTCATCAGTACAAGTAACAATCAACTAGGGTTTTGTTCTCCCTTCATCTCAAATGAATCATCTTCATCAACAATCAACATTTGGTCCTCAGAGATTCATTTCAACAAGCTCAAAGGCTCTGAACCAACCAGATTAGGGTTTTGACTGAAGTTAGCATACTCCTGACTTTTGCTCAGGGTTTGACCTAATGACTTGGGACATGATATCAAGACCTCAAGTGCATCATTTTGACTTAATCCATTGGCTCATAACATCTTCTGCACAAAGATTGATCAGACAAATCCTCAGATCAGAGTTTTGAACTATCAGGGACTGAAATCAGGGATCACATTTGGGAAACCCTAAAAACCCCCAGGAAGTCAGTCAAAGGTTTCAATCATCCTCAAATAATCCCTATGACAATATCCAATGGAGATTACATCTCAATTCAAGATCCACAGTCATCAATTTCATCTGGTCGACAATTAGGGTTTTTGACCTAATTCACTGAATAACTGACTTTTTAATCAAGACATGGTGTCACAACTCAAACCATGGCTCAATATCCTCTAATGCTTCAATGTGATCCATTCATACCATTCATTTGATGAGGATAGCCTGTTTCATTGAAAACTCCAGAAACGCGATTCGTCTGAAAAAGTCAACTGTACAAGATCACCATTGACTTTTGGGGAATTTTGGTCAACCATGACTTTTGGAAGTTTTAAATCATCAATATATGATATGAGAAGTCATTTGATCAAGAAAAATCAAGAAAATCAATCAAGAATCAAAAAGTCAAAAGTTTGACTTTCATACTTAGAAAAATTTCTAAGTGTTTTTCAATGGTTTTTTCCAAACTTTGAAAGGGAATAACTCAAAATTTCACCTACAAACTGAAAAAAACTTCCAACATGAAAGTTGTAGATTTTGATCCAATGAACAACTTTGTCACATATAATTTTTTTTCATAAGATCAACCATTTAAGAGATATGGAGCTTCAAAGTTGGTATCTTATGAAAATTTCACTTAAAACTTCATTTTTCTCAAAGTTCATGGATCTTTTTCACCCACTTCCTTAAGGATCTTCAAGAAACTTTCAACTAGGGTTTTGAAGTGTGTAATATGAGCTTTCCAAAATGTCCAAGAGCATGAAAAAATATGGAGTGTAGCCATGGTTTTGAATTTTGACATTAGTGAACTTTTCACTTGAAATTACATGCCATTTTCACTAAGTTATGAACCAATTTGCCAAATGATCCAAGTAATGATGCATAGAAGCAATAATTGGTAGATATTTTCTGATTTGAGATCAGAATGGAAGAGGATAAGAAGCTTGAGAAATAACCATGGTTAAGTCACTTTTAACCATTTGCATTTAATGTGAAAGATTCCATTTTATCTCTTAAGCCAAATCATCATTCTTGATCAACTTGCAAGAGCTTTGTATTCAGAAACTTTGGCCTATAAATAGAGGTGCAAATCACTCTTCAATTCACACCAAAACCTCACAATTATAGGTTTTCTCTCTTCTTTCTTGAATTACAAGTTTCATAGTTTTGAAAGAGGTGGAAAACTCAACCTCCAAATCATTGAAGTTATGGCCAAAGTGATGGTTCTAACAACTCATAAACATCATATGGGATGTGTTTGAACCACTCACACACCCCAAATCACCCCAAAACTCAGATTCACTTTTCAACCTCCATATGAACATCAAATGAGCCTTATCATGCCAAAATCCACACAAGCTCATTTCTGTCCAAACTAATGCTTCAAACACATTCCATATATCATATATGAGCTATACCAATCATCATCCATGACCTGAAACACCTCCATCATCAGATTCGATCCTCACTCCAAGCAACTGCAGATCGGGTCCCATGACTATGCTCAGATGAATTCAATTTGTTCCAGACATCCAGACACCTTCCATAATCATCATAGAAGCTATTCAGATTGATACAAAGCATCTGTAACACCTCCAGACCAAAATCCAATTCTCAGTTTGGCCGTTTTTGAGGTAAGTGCACTTGAACTTCAAACTCTACTCTCCACGCATCATAAATGAAATATGAACATACCATCTCATTTCTGCACACATGAGGATCATTAACCCTCAATCAATTGCATCATAACTTGCACATACACGATTTCACGATCAAATTCAGTTTTAGGGTTCTTCATGTTCATGCGAAAATTGACCCCCTTAGAGTGAAAATAAATGAAATTAAAGGCCATCATCATGTTCCTCGTGAAAAACCGAGTGAGATAGACCCTTTGATTAATCAAAACAACACAGTTTTGAAGATTTTTGAAAATCAGTTGAAGGTGTGTTCTTGGCGCCAGTTTTGGTTTGGAAATTTCAAATGCTAAGTTTAAAATATATTTCAATAGAAGCATGTATATTACAAGCTGCGCGCGCAGCTCAGTTGGCAAGTGTTTTGAGTTGTGAGAGAGAGGGCGTGGGTTCAAACCCTAGTGGAGACAAAACCAATTTTTTTACCACTTGTTTTCTTTCATTTTTTAACAAACTTCATCAATTAATTTAACCAATCAAAATTCATTATTTTTTCTTCATTTTTTACACACTTCTTATTTAATATACCTATTTTGACAATATCAAAAAAAATCATCAAAAAATATTTATTTAATATGTTTTTATTTAGGTTTAAAATGACTTATTTTTAAGTATTTTTAATACTTTAAATATTGTTTTTTTTCATTTAATTTAATCACTTGTAAATATTTTTTGTGATCAAACCATAATCATTTAGGTCTTAATTAAGCATTAAAACTTGTTTTAACTTAATTAAGTTGACTTTTGTCAAAGTCAAATCGTTTTAAAACAAGCGATCGCGATTCTTTTCAAAAACGATAAACCATTTCTTTTTGATTCTCAAAGAAAACTTTTGATTAAATCTTTTTAATTGATCAATTGATTTTCAAAACGAAGTGGGGCCTCTCGAATATTAGAGAGTGTAAGTCCCATTTCATTTCTTTTCTTACAGTTTTCAAAACATTTTTCAAAACAATAAAACTTCTTCAAAATAAACAATTTTCAAACAATTTTCAAATCATTTTCAAAGCAACAAAACTCCAAAGAAACAAAACTTTTCAATATACCATGGGCCTCCATGTAGGTATAAGTCCCGAGCCCTTTCGTACATATCCATTCCCGTACATGAAATTAGGTATTTCATTGTACGCCTTTTTGTACATACACCTTTTTGTACATATCCCAATCTGTTTTTTAACTTTGAATAACAAACCAAAATGAAGGTTTCTTTAAATCTTCCCAAAAATACCATGGGCCTCCATGTAGGTATAAGTCCCAAGCCCCTTTGTAAATACCTGTTTACATAGCTTTGAATAAATTCAAGTGGACCTCTCCCCGAGTGTGAGTCCCTAGCCCTATGTATACAAATGGAGCATGCTTACAGGTATATTTCCTTCATAAACTCCATTATATGCACACACTTTGTCATATATATGTGCTTGTTCATACTTGTTCATATCTGTTCATATAACTGTTCATATTTGTTCATGTACTCGTTCATGTTTGTTTGTACTTGTTCATACTTGTGATTGTGTTATATGCTTATTCAACTTAGTACAACACTAGGTTCCCCATAGCCTCCTATTGGGCTTCGTGCAAAGAATCTCCACTAGTTTAGGTTAGGACATAGAGTATGGTTTCCCGGTGAAATCGCTCTAAGAGCTCAAACCAACTATACCATGCCTCCCCTTGGGCTTTGTACAAACGAGTGACCCTCCCATAGCCTCCTCTTGGGCTTACAATGCAAGGACCCTGGATTGTCCCTCCCATAGCCTCCTCTTGGGCTTACAATGCAAGGACCCTCGGATAGCCTCCTCTTGGGCTTCGTACAAGGACCCACGGGCTTCTTATAAGCATCCCAATATCCAAATCAAATACCCTAGGAGATTAGACATTTTTCATCTCTATGCTAGGAGTATCTCTTATATATCATCACAAACAATCAATCAATCAATCAAACTTCTTTTTGCCACAAGGCTGGCTAATTAATCAAACTGTTTTACCACCGTACTAGATGATTAATCAAAGTTTTTGTCACAAGGCTGACTTCATTGAAACTTTTGCCACAAGGCTGGCTGATTAATCAAAGTTTTTGTCACAAGGCTGACTTCATTGAAACTTTTGCCACAAGGCTGGTTAAACAAAAACATCTTTATCATTCTAAGCACCCTAAGTGGCATGGCCCCGGGCTTATAATGAAAAGATTTTCAAACAAAAATCAAACAGATGTATGTGATGATATAGATTAGATACATCTAGCATTTAGACGACATTTGTCTATTTTCCTTTGCTTCCACTAGCATAAGTGGGAACTACGATTGCTCTGACTTTCTCAACATCCCTTTGAGAATACGTAGGCACAAGGTTGATCCTTGGCGAGCAAAACAAAACAAAACACAAAAAACCATTCAAACCTTAGCACCCGTAGACCCCGAGCTACAGATGCTCTGATTCCCTCTAAGGGATATGTATGCAGAGGATCGCGATGATCTTTGCGAGCATAATCAAACAAACACCTTAGGTCCCACCTATTTCACAACAGAACCTCCACCGTAACATGGAATAAAAAACAATAAAGAACCCTGTAGAGTACTACAGATACGTTGGGTGCTAATACCTTCCCTTCGTATAACCAACCCTCTTACCCAAGATCTCCCCCCACTTTTAGGTTATTGCAGCTTTTTTCCTTTTCCTCCTTTGGAAATAATAAAAAGTTTGGTCGGTACAAAAGAAAAATCATTTTTTGAGCACTCGAGCCCAAAGAAGGCATCAGGTGTCTCATCCCACAAAAAAGAGGAAACAAAACGATTTTTCGCCCGCGACATCCAGGTCTTTGTGTTTTTGATGTTTGATTTCGTCTTGAAGATGCTCAGCTGGGGATTTATAATTTCTGCTTGGGGATGATCAGTAACTTGATATTCCCTGATTGGGGATAAAGGGAAACCATGTTGGGGAGCCATGCCTTTGTTGGGATAGGAGTGTTGGAAGACATCTTCTTAGTGATTGCTCTGTGGGGATACCCCCATGTCGATTGATTTGTAGGAAGAATTTTTTTGACTACCTCGGACATTGTCTCTTTGCCTTTCCTACTAATGATCTAATGGATATTTTTATGGAAGAAAGTAAATGATAATCACATTCATATGCATATGTTCATTCAAAATTATCATTGGACGTTTGTGTATTCGAAACAAAAGAAAAGGAAATTTGAAAGAAAGAAATAAATTGTATTGAGAAGGGCCATAAATAGGCAAGATAAAACATATTGTGTGTTTTTTGAAAAAGGCACAAAAAAGAAAAACAAAAGAAACATAGCTATGTAAAAATAATCCTATTGAGTTTCCACTCTGCTATCGCTATTATGTCTTCGAGCATCTCATCCCATGCTTGTCGGAGAGAGGTGACTGAGTTGATCTGAGCCCTTTGAACTTGTTGTTGTAGATGCATTTGATTGATGGATGATATGAACGAGACATAGTCGTACGCTTAATCCTTAACTTTTGCCTAGACCGCCCTTTCAGGTTTTCAGTCTAGCAGGATACCCTTTTTTGCCCAAGTCGCCCTTTCGGGTTTTCAACTTGACGGGTGCACACATTTTTTTTATATATATATCCCTAATTTTTGCCCAAACCCTTTTGGTTTGCCGGGATGCCCTTACTTTTGCCTAGGTACGTCGACCTAGCGGGTCATATTTATGCGTAGTATTTTTTGACTATGTCTGTGTTTACTGGTTGCGGAAAGTCCTCTCCATCCATAGTAGTGAGTATCATTGCTCCTCCAGAGAAGATTTTCTTGATGACGAATGGTCCTTCATAGGTGGGAGTCCACTTGTCCCTAGGATCACCTTGTGGCAGAATGATTCTCTTTATGACCAAGTCACCAACTCGATAAACTTGTTGTCTGACTCTTTTGTTAAACGCCTTGATCATACGTTTCTGATACAGTTGTCCATGACAAACAGCCGCGAGCCTCTTTTCGTCAATCAAGTTTATCTGATCTAGTCGAGTCTGGATCCATTCATCTTCATCTAGCTCTGCTTCTTTCATGATCCTTAATGACGGTATCTGAACTTCAATTGGTAATACAGCTTCCATACCATAGACTAATGAGAACGGGGTTGCCCCAGTTGATGTACGTGCGGAGGTACGGTAACCATGAAGAGCAAATGGTAACATTTCATGCCAATCCTTGTAAGTCACAGTCATTTTCTGCACAATCTTCTTGATATTCTTGTTGGCAGCCTCTACAGCGCCATTCATCTTTGGCCTATAGGGAGATGAGTTGTGATGCTTGATATTGAACTGCGTGCAGAGCTCAGTAATCACCTTGTTATTCAAATTGGTACCATTATCAGTGATAATCCTTTCGGGGATGCCATACCGACAGATGAGGTTATGTTTAATGAATCGAGCCACCACATTCTTGGTCACGGAAGCAAAGGAAGCAGCTTCTACCCATTTAGTAAAATAGTCGATGGCTACCAGAATGAAACGATGTCCATTGGAAGCAGTAGGCTTAATTTCTCCAATCATATCAATGCCCCACATGGCAAAAGGCCAAGGAGCAGTTAGTACATTTAGAGGGACGGGAGGCACATGTACTTTGTCGGCGTATATCTGACACTTGTGACACGTTCTTGAATAGTGGTGACAGTCAGTTTCCATTGTAGACCAGTAGTAACCTGCTCTTAGAATCTTCTTAGCCATAGTATGTCCACTAGAGTGGGTCCCAAAAGTACCATCGTGCATGTCTTCCATGATCTTTTCAGCTTCCTTCTTGTTCACACAACGAAGCAGGGTTGAATCATGGTTGCGCTTGTATAAAGTCCCATTGCTCAGAAGAAACTTGGATGCGAATCTTCTTAGGAACTTTTTGTCATTGATGGATGCCCCTTCAGGGTATTCTTGAGTCTCGAGGTACCTTTTTACTTCGTAAAACCATGGTTTCTCTTCAGCCTCGTCGTCAACTATCTCATAACAATATGCGGGTTCGTCATGTCTTTCAATGATAACTATAGGAGCCTCATTATCCCAATTGACTTTGAACATAGATGACATAGTAGCTAACGCATCGGCCAGCTGATTCTCTTCTCGGGGAATATGTTCGAAAGTAATCTCTTCAAAATATGGAATTAAGGATAGTACGAACTCCTTATAGGGTATGAGATTAGGATGTTTTGTATCCCATTCCCCTCTGATTTGGCTGATTACTAGTGCCGAATCCCCATACACTTCCAGGAATTTGATCCTTAAATCGATAGCAACTCTGAGCCCCAAGATACACGCTTCATACTCAGCCATATTGTTGGTGCAGTCGAAACATAATCTTGCGGTGAATGGGGTGTGTCCACCAGCAGGAGAGACAATTATAGCGCCAATGCCATTACCAAGTGCATTCGAAGCTCCATCGAAAACCATAGTCCATCGGGATCCTGGTTCAGGTCCTTCATCCGGGCCAGGTTGCTTATAGTCAGTAACAAGCATCACATCTTCATCTAGAAATTCAAAATTCATCGATTGGTAGTCATCTACCGCTTGTTGCGCCAAATGGTCTGCTACCACACTACCCTTGATTGCCTTCTGTGTAGTGTATTGGATGTCATATTCTGTTAGTATCATTTGCCATCTTGCTATTCGTCCGGAGAGAGCAGGCTTCTCGAATACATACTTGATGGGATCCATTCGGGAAATCAACAACGTGGTATGGTTCAACATATACTGTCTCAGTCGGCGAGCAGCCCATGCCAAAGCACAGCAATTTTCTCGAGCAGTGAGTATCTTGTTTCACAGTCGGTAAACTTTTTGCTAAGGTAGTATATTGCATGCTCTTTTCGACCGGACTCGTCATGTTGCCCCAGTACGCACCCCATTGAGTTCTCTAACACTGTTAAGTACATAATTAGAGGTCTTCCTTCTGCAGGTGGTATCATGATCGGAGGTTCTTGCAGGTACTTCTTTATTTTGTCAAAGGCTTCTTGACATTGGTCGTTCCATTTCACTACTTGATCTTTCTTTAGTAATTTGAAGATTGGCTCACAAGTAGCGGTTAGATGGGAGATAAATCTAGCAATGTAATTTAGTCGACCCAGGAATCCTCTAACTTCTTTCTCGTTTCGTGGAGCGGGCATTTCTTGTATGGCTTTCACTTTTGCAGGATCAACTTCGATACCTTTGCTACTAACAACAAAACCTAGCAGCTTACCAGACCTTACGCCAAAGGTACACTTGTTCGGATTTAGTCTTAACTTGTACTTCTTCAACCTATCGAACAACTTCTGTAAATGGACCAGATGTTCTTCTTCAGTGTTGGACTTTGCAATCATGTCATCAACATAGACCTCTATTTCTTTGTGGATCATGTCATGGAATAAGGCTACCATTGCACGTTGGTAAGTTGCCCCAGCATTCTTCAACCCAAATGGCATGACTTTGTAACAGAAAGTGCCCCAAGGCGTAGTGAAAGTTGTCTTTTCCATGTCTTCGGGTGCCATCTTAATCTGATTGTAGCCTGAGAAACCATCCATAAAAGAGAAAACCTTGCATTGTGCAGTACTATCAACCAGAATGTCGATATGTGGTAATGGGAAATCATCTTTAGGACTTGCTCGATTCAGATCTCTATAGTCTACACACATTCTGACTTTTCCATCTTTCTTCGGTACCGGCACTATATTGGCGATCCATGGTGGATAACTCACTACTTTCAGGAACCCAGCGTTAAATTGTTTCTCGACCTCTTCTTTAATTTTCTGAGCCATATCAGTTCTGCTTCTTCGTAATTTCTGTTTAACCGGAGGACTGTTCTCTTTGATAGGTAAACGATGAACCACAATATCAGTATCGAGCCCAGGCATGTCTTCGTATGACCAAGCGAAGATCTCAACATTGTCTCGTAACATCTGAATCAGCCTTTGCTTGACAGCATCCTCTAATTCAGCCCCTATCTTGATTTCTTTCTTTTCTTCATCGGTACCTATGTTCACAACTTCAATTGGCTCTTCGTGCGGCTGTATAGTCTTTTCTTCTTGCTCTAGTAAACGGGCAAGTTCTCTAGGCACTTCACAACCATCCTCACCTTCATCCTCAGCTTGATAGATCGGATTTTCAAAGTCATATTTAGCAATAGCAGAATCGTTATCAACAGGATCCAGCGTGGATGTGGATCTGCAGTGCATTATGTGGGTGTGTGTGAGAACGCATAGCTATAAAAAGTAAATAAAGGAAAAATAAAGGCAAACACACAATTTTGAATACGAAACGTCCAATGTTTTATTGAATGAAAATATGCTTATGAAATGACAAGCCCTAACAAATGGACCATTGTGCCTCGGGCAGGACACATGGCTTTTGCGTTTATTGTCTTTATTGAAGTACAAGAATTAAAATTGGAAATGAAAGAAAAGCAGGAAATAAACTAAGAGTGGCAATTACTCCTGACTATAGGAGATAGAAACAATGTCCTCGGCCTTCCAGTTGTCCAGCCCTTTGTCTGATGTAGGGGAGATCCACTTGTCCAGGTTGTGATTATCTTCGTCTTCTTCAATGGCATTAACTCCCTTGCTGATGAAGTGATGTTTCAAGTCTTCTGAACGAGGAGGTGGTGTTCCCTTCTGATCCTTAGCAGTGCAGCCTAAACCCCATTTGTTGGATTTATACGGAATGTCAGGTAATTGCCCCCAGATAGTGCAACCACCTTCTTCTACCACAGCCCTAGCGTCTTTCAGGGAAGCCATTGTAGGAACATCTCCAGGAATTTTAGGAGGAGTGTAGACATATTTAGTTTCTGGAACTGGTTCAAGCTTCCATTCAAATGTCTCTCCAGTGAACTCAAGATACTTGGTCTCATCTACGAAACTTACCAAATATTCATCTTCACCATGCACAGTGACAATCTTGCCTTCCATTGGGTATCTCAACTTCTGATGGAGAGTTGAAGTCACAGCATTTGCTTTATGTATCCAGGGACGCCCAAGTAGACAGGAATAGGCGGGACGAATATCCATCACGTAGAACACAGTATTAAAAGTTTGGGCGCCTACTCTGATGGGGAGCTCAACTTCGCCATACACAGTACTCATAGTGCCATCATAAGCTTTGACTATCACATTACTAGATTTCAGCTCAATTCCATCGACCTTGAGTCTGTCCAACACCACCTTGGGTAACACATTCAGAGACGAGCCATCATCAACTAGTACATGAGCCAGGGTAGTACCACCACATTCAATGGAGATATGCAGTGCCTTGTTATGATTCCTCCCACTAGGACTTAGATCAGCATCAGAAAACCCAAGGTAGTTATCAGTTGTTAAGTTCGCAATACAGTTCTCGAGTTGAGTGACAGAAATCTCTTGTGGCACATGGGCAGCCTCTAGAAATTTCATCATAGCCTTGGCATGGGTCTTTGAACAACTCAGGAGCGACAGCATAGAGATCTTGGAAGGAGTATGCCCCATTTGTTCAACAATATCATAATCACTCTTGCGGATGTATTTCAGGAACTCACTTGTTTCTTCAGATGGCGCATTTCTAGTGACAGTTTCAGGTTCAGGCAGCGGTCCTTTACCATGAGCGTCAGCATTCGGGGTGATAGTAATGGTAGGTGAAGTAACATTTGGGGAGATCTCTGGAGAAAACACCCTTCCACTCCTCGTCACCTTACTAGTTCCAGCAATGTTTCCTACATCAGGATTGACATCTTCAGAAACCTTATCAAATTCAAGTTCTTGCTTAACTCCTTGCACATAGACCTCGGAACCATAATTCCAAGGGATAGCTTTGTCAGATGAGTATGGCATAGGACCAGGTTTAGTGATAATGATCGGAGCCACACGGGGTTCAGCAGAAATCTTAAAAGGAGCCTTGGTAGGGATCTTTAGTGGTACTTTAGAGATCACAGATACATCTTCGAACTTCAAACCACGGGAGAAACCCTCACACAACTCTTCAACAGTGGGAGTCTTCTCAAATCTGATAGTGCCACGATCCATCCAGCCTTGGATGCCTCTTTTCAGGTTCTCACAACCCTCGGGTATGAGTGCACAGTAATAACAGTCAGGGTCGCAACCTGGAAATAAACCAGCTCGCAATAACTTTCTCTTGATATCGGGGAGAGGAGTCGACAGATCTCTCACATCATAGACATGGATGGTATCCATGATGGCATTAACAGCATGGTCATGTTTTGGCATCGGAGCAGTGATGACGTTAGGAGTCTCAGGGGCGTCAAATTCAATTTCACCAGCTTCTAACATGTCTTGGACTTTGTTTTTCAAGGCCCAGCAATTATTCTCATTGTGTCCAGGGGCATTGGAATGGTAAGCACACGTAGCCTTAGGATCATAAGTTGGACTAGCAGTGTTGGTAAACTTTGGAGGATCTCTCAGAGTGATCAGTTTTGCCTTTAGTAGATGTTGTAAGACTTGAGACAAAGGCATGTTGATCGGGGTATATTGTCTCCTTGGTTTATCAGTCTTGCGTTGGTAATCTTGTCTAGGAGCTTGTTGAGATATTGGTGCAGAGATGAGGACGGCACCAACAGACTGATTCTGATCATCCTTACCACGGCCCTTTTGACTATGAATAGCATTTGACTCACTTCTCCCTTGATATGGCTTCCTTGTAGTACCAGAGGATGAACCCACTTGGATTTTTCCACTTCGAATACCATTCTCCACACGTTCTCCAGTTAAGATGAGATCAGTAAATCCAGATGAAGAACTTCCCAGCAAGTGACTATAAAACGGCCCAGTTAGCGTGCCCATGAACATGTCTACCAACTCTCTATCATTTAAAGAAGGTTGGACTCTTCCAGCTAAATCTCTCCATTTTTTAGCATACTCCTTGAAACTTTCTTTAGGACCCATGGACATGCTTTGAAGTTGCATGCGAGTCGGTGCAAGATCAGAGTTATATTGGTATTGCTTGTAGAAAGCCACAACCAAATCTTCCCATGTACGGACGCTAGCACTTTCCAGCTTATAATACCATTTGAGTTGAGTTCCAGATAAACTCTCTTGAAAGAAATGGATCCAGAGCCTCTTATCGGCAGTGTGAGGCTGAATCTTCCTCACGTAAGACCTCAAGTGCATCTTAGGACAGGAAATTCCATCATACTTAGCAAAAACGGGAGTCTTGAACTTCGGAGGAATAACGACCCCAGGAACGAGTCCTAATTCTTCAAAATCCAACCCAGGTACCTTCTGAATTTCCACACTTCTCAGACGCTCTTCCAGTAGCCTATACTTCTCATCAGCGTACTCCTCGTCTTGGGGATACTCGTCTTCTTCTTCTTCTTCTTCACCATCAGAACCTACATGGCTTCCCTGATTGTTCTTGACACTGAGATCATCTCTCTCTTCATCTTCCTCATTCTTAGGGATTTCAGCATCCTCGGCCCTCCTGGGACGACCTTTGAACCTTCTTCCCAGATTGATCACTCCTTTGGGCTTCTGAGTCTTCTTTTCCTTCTTAGTCAGCAGGGCTTTCAGTTCATTTTGCCCATTGGCCAGGTTCAGAATCAGAGCTTGAAATTCATCATTCTGAGCTTGGAGATTCTTGACAGTTTGTTCGACATCCATCTTTCTTGCTGAAATAAACAGCGGAAAGATGAGGCATTTGTTTTTATGAAACCTGTGATGTGATGTTTATGAATGATATGATTATGCATATGCAATGTTTTCAAGAGATTAAAGGACTTTTAACACATATCAAAAGGAAAATAAAAAAAAAGAATGTTATTAATAATAATAATAATAATAAGTTTCAGGAGCTCATGGCTTTATATCTTTTTTAGAGTTACATTAAAATATTCTAAAAATAAATAACATAATAATAATAAAAACAAATAGGAAATCAATCTTCGAGTCGGCGCTTTCTCTTCAAACTTCGAACTTCTTCCTTGTGAGCCTTAATCATCTCATTTCTCTCTTGGACAAGTCTATCAATCTCTTGCTCCCATGATTGTATCTGATCGGGAGAGATGAAGTCTTCAATCTTCCATTTGCGGGAGAAGTAATCAAGCATACTATCGCGCTCTTTGGCATTGGCCGCCATTATTGCTTTTTCTTCTTCCACTTCACGTAGGCGTTTTTCCAAGTCAGCTTTTTCTTGTCTTAGGCAAGCAATGGTGGCAGCAAGGTCTTCATTAGGAGCGGGTACATATGGTTCTACTTCCACATGAACAACGGGAGGAGTAATCCTTGGAACTATAGGAGTATCGAATGGATATGGTATGCCATACTCAACCACTCGATCATAAACCCATTTAAAATAAAGATCTGAAGGGATGTGATTCTTCATTCCTAATTCTCTTACTCCTATTTTCTTCACCTTGGTCCAAGCTTTGATGAACAATTTCTTTTTTCCAGTAGGGTCCGCACCATAATCAAAATTTTCTGCACTAAGATATATGGAACGAGGCTTGTCTTTTAGAGCGAAACCAAATTGATGTCGAGCCAGAATAGGATTATAAGTTATTCCCCCTCGAGTACCAAGAAGAGGTACATTAGGGAAATCCCCACAACTATCGAACAAGTGAGATCCTTCAAACCCCTTTTGACTCCAAATAACATCGTCGTAGGAAAGCTTGATGATTCTTTGAGCCCAAGTCCAACCTTCTTCATTCTTTATTGTAGAACGGGATAAGTGCGAAATAAACCACTTATGCAACAATGGTGCGCATCCGAGAATACAACCTTTGCCTTTAGATGATCGATGATGGATGGAATGCAACAAGTCACCCAATAAAGTAGGAACCGGATTGTTACTAATGAAGATCTTGAGAGCAATCACATCCACAATTTTATCATAGCGAGGGAACAACACTTGTCCATAGATTATGCAAGCAAGAACTTTTTCAAGAGCATCCATACTTGTAGCATTAATCAAAATGTCAGCTTGATTATACAAGAAGTCAATCGGTAAACCAGTATATTCTCCTTTATTCACCCAAACTTTCTTGATTTCTGATCGAGGCAAATGCAATGCAGCAGCAACATCTTCCAACTTAGGAGTCTCTTCTTCACCAGTGTAGGGCATCTGATCAAGTACCGGCAACCCTAAAATAGAAGAGAATTCTTCCAATGTAGGAACCAACTGAAAATCCCTAGAAGTGAAGCAATGTAGTAGAGGATCATAAAACCGGATCATGGTGTTGAGGAGTGCTTCATCCACTTTAGTTCGTACCAAACTGATTAGCTTATTAAGAGACTCGGAAAGCACGAGGGAACCAGAGACATTGTCACAAAGCAACTTCAAAGGTGTAGGCACTCCTTTAAAGCTAAGGCAAAAAGGCTTACGAACTTTAATTTCCATGACCTAACAAAACAAATTATGGTTAACAATCCTTTAATCCCTTGAATGGAGTTAGTCATGCTATGTATGGATGATGCATGTATGCATGATGCACATACACAAATAAGTCACACAAATCACACAATTTTTGGCTTATGGCTTGCATGGAGTCTGATTAGGTGTCCTTCCCAAGGGCATTTCTATGGATAAGGAGATTTCAGCAACGGGTTCTACCAAGTGACTTAGAATTGTCAGCCCCCTCTAAAGCACCCTCGAACATGGTAAATGCATACCACGCAATGATACTTTAGGAAGAAACCTATCTGAGCTGTAGTATCGGGTAGCGACCATAACTTGGCATGCACCAAGAATAGCCCTCCCACTACGTTCCTAAAAGCCAGGATGGGTTAAGGGTAACTAAAGGTCCTTGAGCTCCGACGCACCCAAAGATACATGCATAAACCTCTCTCATGCAAAAGAGGTACACAATAACCAGTGGAGGCCTAACTCAAGTGTGAACTTCATTTTGACCAACCCCAAGCATGCACAAGGGGGGTCTCCATGACTATGCCACTCCTAGTCTTAAGTGTTCTTGAATCCGGGAATAGGATTCGTCCTTCAATTTTCCCAAAACAGCCCTGAAAAATAAAGCAAGCAAAGCAAACAATAGAAAACAATTAAGTGATTCCTAAACTTTTAAGGTAACCCCTCTTTTATCGAATTATATCCCCAGCAGAGTCGTCAGTTCTGTAATACGGTGAACTGACTTTTTATCGATCGAAATGTCGCGGTTAAGCATGAGTCGCCACCGACTTTTATTTTATCCAAACAAATTCGGAAAGGCTAAAAGAAACAGAAAAAAACCTTTTAAAGAAATCTAAGTTCGGGGGGTAATTTATGCAAAGGGAAGGTGTAAGGCACCCTTTGCATCCATGGTTTTCCATGGGCTCTTAATTGCTTTGCTTGCTCGTTTGTTTTTTAAAAAAAGGTAGATGAAAGAAAAAAGTGGACTTTAGCTCGTAAATGAGCGTAGCCAGTTTTCGAAGAATTGTGAGAAAGAATATTAAAGATGAGCATTGCAAGGCAATTAGGGGCAATTACCTTAAACTCAGATGATAGGTCTCTTTTTAGCCTTTCAGAATGAAAGGGTCTATCCTTGCCATAAGAGGGCAGGAAGCCTTTCGTTTGGAGGTTGAAGGGTCGTCGAAGCATCCTTTGCCATGAGACTGTCCCATGCCATAGAAGGGCAGGTAATCTAAGGCAAGGATCAGAATAAGCCATTTTTTCGTTAGGCAACCAGAAGATACCTCAGCCTTTTTCCGTAGGCAACTTCCGAGGGTCGAGGTCATTTGTGTATCGAAGGCAGCATCATTTAGGGTCGTGACCTTTTTATCGAGGCAACATGGCTGAGGTATCCTCGTATTCGAGGGACTTGGCTTATTCTGCAAAAACACAAGGCAACAGGCAACAAGGCAACAGGCAACAAGGCAACAGAGAGGTTACCCAAAAGCGTGCGTGTGTGCACCAATCACGTGATTATATTCAGAAAATTATCTTATAATTAATTATCTACATTGATTTAAGGCTTGCACTCCTTAAGATTACTAACCACACAATAATATAACAATAATAATGGGGAAGGGAAATTGTAACCAGCGGAGGAGAGGGGAATTGAAACCAGCGGGATATAATTAAAAATTAAAACAGAAAATATTAGAGTTAGGGTTACCAATACACGTAGCTTTGGCATCTGACAAACCCTGAAAAGGAAAAGATGGCAAACAAAAGAGGGTGAGTGTATGGCTAATTCAAAGGCGAACGGGATTGACCCTAAAATAAAGAATAAATAAATATATATAAAAATAATTAAATAGGTAAGGGTACTTAGCTCGGATTTGATCTGATATGATTGATAGGGTGCTTTAAGGTTGACCCTGAAAAGAGACAAGGCAGAAGAAGATGAAGGCGAAACAAACCCTAATTTAAAAATAAACCAAATAGAATTTAAATTAAATTAAATAGAGTCCTTAACTTCGTATTTTGGATCAGGCGCGTAGTCGGAAAATGTCTGAGGATCACCCTGAAAAGAAAATACACAGAAATAATATTTTAGTGTAGGGCAGTGTTCTTGCAAACCCTGATTCGGGCGCTTAATAAAATTAATATGGTTGCATTAAAGACATTTAAATAAATAAACTAATTTTAAATAATAATTAATAATAATAAAAAGGGACAAAATAAATAATATAAATATAATAAGCTTATAAATAAAATAAATAGGGTAAATAAATATAAATAAAATATTAATAAAAATAAATGTGAATAATAATATAAGTAATATAAATATAATAAGTATTATGAAATTAATAGATATTATTATTATATATATATAAAAAAAAGGTTTTAGAAAATTAGTTTTATTAGTAAAAGAGAGAAAAGAGAAAAAAAAAAAACAAATAAAATCACTACACACATATATATATATTAATGAAAAGAAATAAATAAGAGAATTATATAATTAAAAATAAAATAAAAAAATTGAAAACTTAACTGGGTGATCCAGTGTGGCACGCGTGTGGATTCCATGGTAGACCCTCACATCTGGATGCGTTGGATCTGATGGATTGAAGATCAAGTGGCTCACGGACGAGGGTGCACGGCAAGCTGGTGCATCATGACGCGTGGGATCCATCTGTTTCAAACCAGAAACGCGCGCCTGAATCATCCAATAGAAGACCGCCACGCAATCGTCTCCTACCTCCCTCCGTCGTCTTTGCCCTGCACTTAGTCTATAGCGACGGACGCCTCCATAGCTACAGCCCTGCGTTTTACGAATACATGCAAACGACAGCAAAAATTCTTCGCGAGGCCACCATTGAATTCGTACAGGCCTCACGCATCCAACCATGGCCTTAATTTGGCCTTAATGTACCTGTGTTAATAAACCCTAATGGAAACCCTAATGATTCGTTCATGGTGAACCATGGCTAACGCACCCAGAAACCAAATTAAAGCTCCAGAAATAATGACCACATCACAACAAACATGAATATACCAATAGAATTTAATTATGATGCATGATTCAATGGATTTGACTCAGAACAAGAATCGGCCAAAAACGACTTACAGTGCTTGATTCTGGAAGATTTGTGGCTCGAAAGTGATTGAGGATCGCTCAGTGTTCTTCAGGGATCCTATTGGAAGCAATAAAACTCCTTGAATTGGCCTGTAATGCAGAATTGATACTTGAGATTTTTGACTTTTGGAAGCTCGGATTTTGAGGTTCTTGAGGCTGCTAATCGTGCCCTAGGGTTCTGGATTTGTTTACTACTTATAGGTGAATGAAATAGGTTAACAAATATGGAGAGAATCCATTTGAATCTAATATTTGCAACCTTGGATATTTGATTGAAATTTCCTTTCTAATCTTGGCCTAAACTCAATCTTTCTCTTCACAAATTGCCTTGCACGAATTATGAATAATATTTGGCATATATTGGTGATTATTGATGATTGATTTTAGAAAGAAAATAAATCTTTTCAATTTTTCCTTCAATCTTGATTAAATATATGATTTTAAATGAATAAAAATTCAAATAAAATCAAATATTCATCATATTTTCGTGGCAAATAGATTTTGGGCTCTAAATGAATTATGGATCAAGATTGAATCAAAGTTACCTAGGCCCATTTGCAAAAAATTTGAATTTCTTCACATATTTCCCTTTTAAATAGCTCAACTTTGCCAAGGTGTATCTCCCTCAATTTTTGGGGTATGGAAGTGTTCTAGGACTCTTTAGAAAGCTTAGAGAGTCCTCTAACTAGTGTCTTTGGTCCTATGTCAAAATCATTTTCCATTCTCACTTTATGCCCTTTTGAAAAAAGTGTCTTTTGTTGACTTTTGAAAAGGACCTATAATGTATGAAGCCATATCTCTTAAACCATTGACCTATGAGCTCTGATTCTTGGGCCATTGGATAAAGGGATGAATCCCTTTCAAAATGAGCTTTGGTGGGAATTTTTCTGATGAAGTATGAATATTTGGTGAATTTTCAAAGTTTGGTTGACTTTTTCTGTTCATGCCCAAAATAGTAACTTTTGACTTTTGACTTTTTTGATTTTTCCTTGCATCATCATGATCAATCCTTGATCAAAATGATGATTTTAAGGTTATGAGGATGTTGTTGACCAAATATCTTGAACTTTGACCGTATATTGATTTGAAATGACTATTTTGCCCTTGAGAGTCGACTGTTGACCTAATCAAGATTCGAGGGACTCAATTTGCTCTGATTGACTTGCAACTTTACATGAAGATTCTTTGGGATGTTGGTGACCCTATGGAACCATCTTGAGCCATTGATTCAATGATTTTCCTTTGAAAGAACCAAACCCTAGTTCAGAACTTTATATAGGAGAATTTGTATAGGAGCTTTGCATATGGATTTGAAACTTGAATAGGAGAAATAGTGTGGGCAAATTTTGGGGTATGACAGTATCAGATGATATGGTAAATGATGAAGGTGAGCTGGTACACTATGATTTCTGTGAAGATACTGAGCTAGTCAATGTGACTGAGGCATTGAAGGACTCAAAGTGGATGCAAGTAATGAATGACGAACCAAAGTCCATAGAAGTTTACAAAACCTGGTCACTGTCGCACGCTCGCGAAAAATGAACAGAGTCGCCACCAATATATTTATCCCATAAGGGAAAGGAATATCAGAAAACCTAACAAAGGAAGGAACAGGGTCTTGCGACCAGAGAATCAAGGTACGGGAGTCGGTTACGCAAGGGGAAGGTATTAGCACCCCTCACGCCCATCGTACTCGATGGTATCCACCTATGTTTGTTTCTATCTAATGGGTGTCTAACTATGTCTATGTCTAAATGCGAAATGAATGCAAAATGTAGGGAAAAGAAAGAATTGTACTCGCACGGGCCCTACCCCGCTGCCTACGTATCCTTTTCAGGAATCAGAGTTACCGTAGCTCGGCTAAAGATTTTCTGTTTGTTTTGTGTTTTTTAGTTTGGCGGAGTCAACGTTCACGTTCTTGCATAAGGGAAGACCTACGATGCGTACGAACGGAAATGACATTGCCCTTAGGTGCCAACGAGGCAAAAGAAAAAGAAATGATTGGTTTGTGTCTTTTAGGGTAGATGAGTGATGAACAGTTCCCAATACCGGGCCACTCACCACTTTCTCTACTTTGTTTTAGTCTGAACCATTGTTAGATGTTTCAAAGTGTTTTTGGTTGTGTATTTTTTAAGGGAATTTACTTCGCGATTCGAATCACATAAAATGTATAATGATCGAGAAGCAGATTAGGGAATGAATCCCACTCACTTCCATCCCATTATGTAATGTTTGAGAAACAGATTAGAGAATGAATCTCACTCATTTCTCTCCCATTAACTAATGTTTGAGAAACAGATTAGGGAATGAATCCCACTCGTTTCCCTCCCATTAAGTAGTGACCGAGAAACAGATTAGGGAATGAATCCCACTCGTTTCTATGCCACTAAGCGATTGAGAAATAGATTAGGGAATGAATCCCACTCATTTCTCTATCACTTGCTTAATGTGATTCGCCTCTTCCGTTTATTAATGTTTTAAAAGTTGAAAAGGAAAAAGAATGCAAGAGGGAACTAATCCTAAATTCTAATCTAAGTTGTTCTAACTCCTATTGTTAACATACTAATGGTATTAACAAGGTAGGCCGAAAATATGGCCAAAAACAAGTAACAAAAATCACATGACAATTACACAAAAATGACATGGAAATAGTACAAGAGCAATTCAAGCATTAGTGCGAAATTAAACTAAAAATACTATTATTATGGGTTTTTATAAAAGAACTTTAAATGTCAAAATTAACCAAAAATCTACTAATTTTTTATGAGTTTCCTAAGGTCAAAGATTACGTAAAAATCTAACAAACTATTAAAGGTTTTATCAATTAAAAGTAAAAACTATTGTGAAGTGAACTAAGATCTAATATTGATTTTATGCATTTATTATCCAAAAATGTAGTAGTAAGAAAAAAACTAAGAAAAAAGCTAAAATCTAACATGAAAATAATATGGATCCAGGGTGGTGTTAATTGAAAATGGGTGTGCAGTCAGTAACTCTGGGCGCAGGGCCCAATTAATGGCCCATCACAGTTTTTTGTTACAATTTTTCTTCAACAAGAACGATGATGATGGGCTTCTGTTGGGGTCTGAATAGCATGAATATGCTAGGCCCGAAGCTTGTTAATCCAATAGAAACTACGATTTTTTATTATTATTAATCCAAAATGACAAAATTGACAATTAATAAAAATGAAATAAAAAGAATGTGAAATTGGGAAATTAGGGTAAACCTGTGAACAAATTTCAAGTTGTTCTTCTTTGGCCGAAGCAAGTGGACTCCCTTGAATCTCCTTCGCCGGAAAACACTCGCAGCGCCGCCGTGATGGCCACGATACGATGGTCTTCGGCCCCCCTTCCGCTCACTTTTTCTTCTCCGAGCTTAGTTATCCGAACCCCCACTCCGTTCTTCACCGATTTGAACTTCCCGGTTTCCTCCGCTCACCCTCTCCGATTCAATATTTTGCTCGGTTCTTGAGGATGCTTATTGTATCGAAGGTTATGGCGGTGAAACAGATTGTTATGTGAGGCGAAGAAGAATGATTCGGTGATGACGATACCACTGAAGATCGTCAAAGGAGATTGATGATGTTGCCATTGCGAACTCGCAGAGATTGCGGTGATGTCGTGGATGATTGAAGGTTCCAGAATGAAGTTGTGAAAGTGATGATATACGTTGAAGATGAAGATTGATGAAGGTTGATAGATGGAGCGAAGAAGATGGATGAAGATCGAACGGGAGAGAGAAAGAGTTCAAGGTTGAAGAGTTAGTTACCAATTTCTCTATTCTTTTTCCTTCGATTTCTTCTCCCAATTTCTGTTATAACTCTTTTTCTTTTGTTATTTCTGAATTCAGAGAGTGATAGGACGATGAGAGATGAAGATGATGGTTATGGCAGGGGTTAGAGGAAGATGAAGGCTATGGTGAATGGTGTGGTGAAGATGAATGATTGTGAAGATTCAGAGAGAATGGTGATGGTTTGTGGAGAAATGGTGAATGAAAAAGAATGGGAAGTGAAGAGTGGTGGAGGAAAATGAAGAGAGAATCCAGAGAAAACTCAGAGATGAAGAGATTTGTTATATAGAGATTCCCCCGGTTAGTCTTTTCTTCTGTTTCTGTTGTATGTCTGTTATGGAAGTTAGAAATTCTGTTAGGTTGTTATGAGGTAGTTATGATATTCTGTTACTGTTAGTTAAAGGTTAGAAATCGGTTAGGGTGGAAATGTTAGTTAGAGGGATTCTGTTTTGGTGGTTGTTTATATTTGTTTTTGATGCTGAACCAATTTAGAACTGGGTATGATATGGGGCTGTTTGTATTTGAAACTGTCATGGGTTGTTGGTTTATGGAAGTTGGAAATTCTGTGGTATTTGTGAATGCATTTTGATGAACAAAACTTGATGCCTTTGATTCTCTTTTTTTTGTTTATTGCTGAACTGAAATGTAATCCGTATGGGAATTTTCTGACTTGTTTTATCTTGCTGCGAGTCGAGCTCAATGTGTATAGGTTTCTTTTCATCGGCTGCCGTCCCGGTACAGTGCTGATCCCGATTTGGTCTTGGTTTAAAGAGCTGACTCTCCCTTTTTTTTGTCTTTGCAGGGTGGGTAATTTGTATGGTATATGGCTGCAACAGGTTTTGAGTTTTGATGTACATGATAAGGTTCACTGTTTGTGCAAGCCTAGAGGCAATTGCTTAAAGGGAATGGAGCAACGATGGAACATGACATGGAATCTATTTGACAGGCTTAGGGTTAGAAGCAATAGGTTTAAAGACAACTTGTGAAAGAAGGTCAAAGGGTCAATTATATTCTTATTGTAACTTTCTATGTAATTCTATTTGGATTTTTGTAATAGATTTTGAATGGAACTTGAATGGATAATTGTAATGAGCTTTTGTGATCTTTTTGTAATGGATTTGGATGGAATGTAATGGTATTGTATGAACCTTGGAAGAATTTGATGATGTATAGAACTTGATTTTTGTAATGAAATTGGGAATTTATAATGAATGGATTCTTTTGAAGTATTTGAATGGTGGAACTTGAACATGGCATAATGAATGTCATTTGGAACTTGAATTTTGAGTTGAATGAATTTGAATAGAATTGCACCAATGCCTAACAAATCTTTTTGATGGATAATCATGCACGCCTTAGTTTTGTAACGGGAATACCAAGCACTTCCGATTACTCTCTTTTTATTTATTTACGCAAATCCACTTCAAGTTTTAATGAATAACCTCAAGTCCACTTAATAAACCTTCACTTCCAAATTTCAACGACAAGTCTTGAATCATTAATTCTCGAAATCTTAATTAACCCGCAATTGAAGTACTAAGTACATGATGCGAGCCAAAAGTTGTATTGATCAAGATAAATGAACAAGTCAACCTCTCCTGTCATTACCCTTGTATTTCAACCCACCACAACAATAATGCCTTGAGGAATTCTTGAAGAAGATAAGAACTGAAGCGCGTAAGGACACATCGACATGAAATCCGATGAATCTCAGTCGAATTAATGATTGTAGACACCACATATAAAACCCATATTCCTCCTGCCCTTGGTGAATCTTCATAGAGGAAAACCTTGTAGCTTTAGGAGAAAGAAGCACACAATGAATGACCATATGAAACTCTAGCTTCCAAGATCTTGGATCCAATGCAAAGTTTTTTTTTTATTGGTTAATGATGCATGATATGTTAGATGACCTAATGGAGATATGTACATGAGATGAGAAGTCTAAGCCAGTTAAACATAAAAGGGTAGGACAAATTTGGGGTACAAAGTGAAGGCAATTGATCTGAGGCGAGAGTACAAAGTGAAGCTGGATCCAAAAGGAGAAGTAATCAGAAAAAAAAGTAAGACTTATAGCCAAAGGATTTCTTCATAGATACGAAATTGACTTTGATGAATTTTTCGCACCAGTTGCTAGGATTGAAACAATCAGGTTGATTGTTGGCCTAGCAAACATAAAAAATTATGTATGTGCCTGATGGATTTAAATGTGTATTTTTGAATGGCTCCTTTGATGAAGAAGTTTATGTTGCACAACCACTCAGGTTTGTGAAGTTAGGCCATGAAAGTAAGGTATACAGGTTGCATAAATCCTTGTATGGACTCAAACAAGCTCCAAGAGCTTGGAATAAGAAGATAAATTGTTTTCTAAGGGAGAAGGAATTTGTAAAATGCACAAATGAGCATGGTGTATATGTTAGAAGATGCAGAAGTGAAGTGCTCATACTTTGTCTCTATATAGATGATCCGCTGATAACATGCAATTGCAAGAAGGAGGTCGAAGACATCAAAAGTGACCTGATCAAGGAATTCAAAATATATGACATGGGAAACATTTCATACATACTTGGTATCAGATTCTATAAGAGTTGTAGAGGTGTGATGATACACCAAAGAAGATATGCAAGTGAAATACTCAAAAGATTTAAGATGGAGGGTTGCAATGCAACTTCGACACCTGCTGAACAAGACTGCAATTAATGAAGGACTCAAATGAAGATGATGTCAATCTAACACAGTATAAAAGATTCATTGGATCAGTAAGATACCTTTGTCACACAAGATCTGATCTAGCATACAATGTAGGGATGGTAAGTAGATTCATGCAAAACCTAAAGGCATCACACGTTGCAGCCACAAAGAGTATACTAAGGTATATCAAAGGAACACTATACTATGGAATTTTTCCTACAACAGATGAAAGAAAGAAATGAAAAATAGTGGGTTACATTGACTCCAGTTGGTGTGGTGATACTTGAAGGATAGAAAAACACTTAGAAAGGGGGGTTTGAATAAGTGTAGTCTTAAAAACTTGAACGATAAAAATAAATTGCACAGTTATTTTTATCCTGGTTCGTTGTTAACTAAACTACTCCAGTCCACCCCCACGGAGTGATTTACCTCACCTGAGGATTTAATCCACTAATCGCAACAGATTACAATGGTTTTCCACTTAGCCCACGACTAAGTCTTCTAGAGTATCCTGATTGTCGCGGGCGAAAAATCGTTTTTGTTTCCTCTTTTGAGTGGGATGAGACACCTGATGCCTTCTTTGGGCTCGAGTGCTCAAAAAAATGATTTTTCTTTTGTACCGACCAAACTTTTTATTATTTCCAAAGGAGGAAAAGGAAAAAAGCTGCAATAACCTAAAAGTGGGGGGAGAGATCTTTGGGTAAGAGGGTTGGTTATACGAAGGGAAGGTATTAGCACCCAACGTATCTATAGTACTCTATAGGTTTCTTTGTTATGTTTTATTCCATTCTTGTTGTGGTGGAGGTTCTTGTGAAAAAGAGGTGGGACCTAAGGTGTTTGTTGGATTATGCTCGCAAAGATCATCGCGATCCTCTGCATACATATCCCCTAGAGGGAATCAGAGCATCTGTAGCTCGGGGTCTACGGGTGCTAAGGTTTGAATGGTTTTTTTTGTTTTGTTTTGCTCGCCAAGGATCGACCTTGTGCCTACGTATTCTCAAAGGGATGTTGAGAAAGTCAGAGCAATCGTAGTTCCCACTTATGCTAGTGGAAGCAAAGAAAAATAGACAAATGTTGTCTAAATGCTAGATGTATCTAATCTATATCATCACATACATCTGTTTGATTTTGTTTAAAAAAAATCTTTTCATTATAAGCCCGGGGCCATGCCACTTAGGGTGCTTAGAATGATAAAGATGTTTTTGTTTGTTTAACCAGCCTTGTGGCAAAAGTTTTAATGAAGTCAGCCTTGTGACAAAAACTTTGATTAATCAGCCAGCCTTGTGGCAAAAGTTTCAATGAAGTCAGCCTTGTGACAAAAACTTTGATTAATCATCCAGTACGGTGGTAAAACAGTTTGATTGATTAGCCAGCCTTGTGGCAAAAAAAAAAAAGTTTGATTGATTAGCCAGCCTTGTGGCAAAAAAAAGTTTGATTTTTTGATTGATTGATTGTTTGTGATGATATATAAGAGATACTCCTAGCATAGAGATGAAAAATGTCTAATCTCCTAGGGTATTTGTTTTGGATATTGGGGATGCTTATAAGAAGCCCGTGGGTCCTTGTACGAAGCCCAAGAGGAGGCTATCCGAGGGTCCTTGCATTGTAAGCCCAAGAGGAGGCTATGGGAGGGACAATCCGGGGTCCTTGCATTGTAAGCCCAAGAGGAGGCTATGGGAGGGTCACTCGTTTGTACAAAGCCCAAGGGGAGGCATGGTATAGTTGGTTTGAGCTCTTAGAGCGATTTCACCGGGAAACCATACTCTATGTCCTAACCTAAACTAGGGAGATTCTTTGCACGAAGCCCAATAGGAGGCTATGGGGAACCTAGTGTTGTACTAAGTTGAATAAGCATATAACACAAACACACATATGAACAAGTACGAACAAACATGAACAAGTACATGAACAAATATGAACAGTTATACATATATGACAAAGTGTGTGTATATAATGGAGTTTATGAAGGAAATATACCTGTAAGCATGATCCATTTGTATACACAGGGCTTGGGACTCACACTCGGGGAGAGGTCCACTTGAATTTATTCAAAGCTATGTAAACAGGTATTCACAAAGGGCTTGAGACTTATACCTACATGGAGGCCCATGGTATATCTTTGGGAAGATTTAAAGAAACCTTCATTTTTGGTTTGTTATTCAAAGTTAAAACAAATTGATTGAGATATGTACAAAAGGCGTACAATGAAATACCTAATTTCATGTACTGGAATGGGTATGTACAAAAGGGGCTTGGGACTTATACCTACATGGAGGCCCGTGGTATTTTGAAAAGTTTTGTTTCTTTGAAGTTTTGTTGTTTTGAAAATGATTTGAAAATTGTTTGAAAAAGTTTTGTTTTGAAGAAGTTTTATTGTTTTGAAAACTGTACAAAAAGAAAAGAAATGGGACTTACACTCTCTAATATTCGAGAGGCCCCACTTCATTTTGAAAATTGGATTTCTGAGTTTGAGGTGTTACCGTGATCTTCAAGTGATATGCTTGGAATAAATTAGGATCTCAACAGATATTAGGAATCCACACCAGCAGAAAAGAAACGTCGAATAAGCTCACAGCTTTCAGCAATTCCATGATTATCCAGTAATTGTTTATGGAGTTCTACAGCAAATGGAAGACCAAACAAACAGAGAACAACAGAGAAATAATCTCGAAGTCTCGGATGAAGTTAGAAAATTCAAGCAATGTGCAATGGTAATCAAATAATATTAATCTAATAAAGATATTTTTTTGTGATTTTTGGATGAAGTTAAGTTAATTAATAATGCTAATTAAACAAATAATTAAACTTAACAAGAAAAAAATAATTCTTTTTATATCTAAAATTAGATTATACAAATATAAACCTAAATATAAAAAAGAAAATATTTTTTTGGAGTTTTTTAATATGGATTAGAAAATTAAATTAAATCCTATATTAAATAAAAAAACACTAAATCATATTCTATGAAAGTATTTTAAATAAATTAAAGGAGAATTAAAAGAAATAGTAATGGGCCAGGAGGTGTAAATCCAGATGAGGGGTGTGCAAAAAATGGAGTTAAAATGATCATTAAAAGAAATAAGAAAATAAGAAGAAAAAAAAAAACAAAAGAAAATAAAAAGTGAAAAAAAACACTATTCATCATCTTCCAACCCGTATTCCCTTTTTGGTGATTTTTTCCACTTTCAAACCTTCATAAATTCCTCATTTTTTCATCAAATCAGGCGTTCCAATATACCGTTTCGAAGGGAATTTCATGAGGAATCCAAATATGTATGTAGAATTCATTTATTTCAAGTGTAGCTCACGGAAATAAGCAAAAAACAGAAGAGAAAAATGAAAACTTACCTCAAAGTGTGAAAATGTGATTTTGCTTGGAGCACTTCCATAAGTGTTTTGATGATTTCTACAGCTTCTATGACCTCCCAGGAGTGTGTTGATGTGCTTAGATTTCTTGGAATCCTTCTAGAATTCTCTATCCAAATCAACTCATAATATGAAAAAGTGAGATATGGAGATGTTGATGGAAGTGTTCCAGAAGTTGTTTTATGGTTTGGATCACTTCTATGGGATGTATGGAAGATGTTTGAAGTGCTAGTTTGGAAGATGCACGAGTAGATTGAGAGTTGGAGGTTTAAGGCTCAATTTGTGCACTTATGGAGTTTTTGTGATGAAACTGACTTTTGGCTAGTTTTGTGATGGTTTAATGGTTCAAACAACTTCAAAATAATGTTTAGAGAATGCTTGGATGACACCAATAGTTAGAACTTTTAAGATTTGAAAGTTGAAGTTCTAACTTCTTTGAAAAATGGAAAGAACTTGCAAATAAGTAAGAAGTGAGAAAGCAAGTTTTTCAATGCTTTGGTGTGAGTTTTAAGTGAAATAGAAACCTCTATTTATAGGCAATGAGTTCTGAATTGAAGGGCAAGCAAGTGGCTTGGATGGTTTGCAACTTGGCTTAAGAGGTAAGATAGCATCTTTTGTCATAAATGCAAAAATGGAATATTCTTCTTTGCTAATGATTGAATATCCAAGATTTTATCTTCTCAAATCCATGACTCATCAGAACATGTGAGTTATATTTATGCATTTTGTGAGGTCATGGCTTCTAGAAGAAAGCAAGCAAAAAGAATGACTTGTAAATTTGCATGCATGACTCGAAAATTATGGTCATGGAGCCATATGTTTACCTCTTGAAACCATATCAAACTTTGATGAAATTTTGATTTCTTGGATGTTTTGGAAAGCCCATGTTACACACTTCAAAAGCCTAGTTGAAAGTTTCTTCAAGACCCTTAAGGAAGTGGGTGAAAAAGATCCATGAACTTTGAGAAAAATGAAGTTTCAAGTGAAATTTTCCAAAGATGCCAACTTTGAAGCTCCATATCTCTTAAATGGTTGATCTTATGGAAAAAATTTATATGTGTCAAAGTTGTTTATTGGATCAAAATCTACAACTTTCATGTTGGAAGTTTTTTTCAGTTTGTAGGTGAAATTTTGAGAAATTCCCTTCCAAAGTTTGGAAAAAACCATTGAAAAACACTTAGAATTTTTCTAAGTATGGAAAGTCAAACTTTTGACTTTTTGATTCTTGATTGATTTTCTTGATTTTTCTTGATCAAATGACTTTATATATCATATATTGATAATTCAAAACTTCAAAAGTCATGGTTGACCAAAATTCCCAAAAGTCAAAGGTGTTCTTGTATAGTTGACTTTTTCAGACGAATCGCGTTTCTGGAGATTTCAAATGAAACAGGCTAATCTCACCAAATGAATGGTATGAATGGATCACATTGAAGCATTAGAGGATATTGAGCCATGGTTTGAGTTGTGGCACCATGTCCTGATTAAAAAGTCAGTTATTCAGTGAATTAGGTCAAAAACCCTAATTGTCGATCTGATAACATTGATGACTGTGGATCTTGAATTGAGATGCAATTTCCATTGGATATTGTCATAGGGATTATTTGAGGATGATTGAAACCTTTGATTGACTTCCTGGGGACTTTTAGGGTTTCCCAAATGTGATCCCTGATTTCAGTCCCTGATAGTTCAAAATCCTGATCTGAGGATTTGTCTGATCAATCTTTGTGTAGGAGATGTTATGAGCCAATGGATTAGGTCAAAATGATGCACTTGAGGTCTTGAGGTCATGTCCCAAGTCATTAGGTCAAATCCTGAGCAAAAGTCAGGAGTGTGCTGTCTTCAGTCAAAACCCTAATTCAGTCGACTCAAAGCTGTTGAGCTTGTTGAGATGGATCTCTGAGGACCAAATGTTGATTGTTGATGAAGATAGTTCTTTTGAGATGAAGGGAGAACAAAACCCTAATTGATTGTTACTTGTACTGATGAGTGATTTCCTGATTAAATCCTGCTGAGTCACAAGTAGCAAACACAAGCTATGCAGTTTGTTAGAGATGCAAATGATGCATATGCAGATGATATGAGGTGGTATCTTAGGTCAAAAATTGGGGTATGACACTGATCACAACCTGATCACTCTAGGAACAAATGCTTAGACACAAGCTAAGACTTTCTTAGAGTATCCTGACCACCACGTGATCACTCTAATTACAACTGCTTAGACACAAGCTAAGACTTCCTAGAGTATCCTGATCAACACTTGATCACTCTAGTTACTTACAAATTAATGTAATCAATTCTAAGAGTATTACAATGCTTCTGAAAAGCTATAATCACAATAGTGATATTTCTCTTAACGTTTAAGCTTAATCTCACTAATATATTACAACAACAATGTAGTGAGCTTTGATGAAGATGAAGTTTCTGAGCTTTGATTTGAACAGCGTTTCAGCAAGTTAATTATTCACAGAAATCGTCAAGAAATTTTGTTGACCTTGCTTCTCATCAGAACTTCATATTTATAGGCACTTGAGAAGACGACCGTTGGGAGCATTTAATGCTTTGCATATTCCGTACATCATTGCATTTAATGTTTCACGCTTTTGTCAACTACCTCGAGCCTTGTTCACGCTGTGTCTACTGACATTGCCTTTAATAGCTTCCAACGTTCCTTTTGTCAGTCAGCGTAGTCTGCCACCTGTACTTTCTTCTGATCTGATGTTTGTGTATACAACGTTTGAATATCATCAGAGTCAAACAGCTTGGTGCATAGCATCTTCTTGTCTTCTGACCTTGAAGTGCTTCTGAGCGTGATACCATGAGAACTTCAGTGCTTCTGCTTCTGATCTCAAGTTCTTCTGATGCTTCCATAGACCCATGTTCTGATTCTGCCTTGACCATCTTCTGATGTCTTGCCAGACCATGTTCTGATGTTGCATGCTGAACCTTCTGAGACAAAGCTTCTGAGCACTGATTTGTGCATACTCTTTATATATTTCCTGAAAGGGAAATTGCAATGTATTAGAGTACCACATTATCTCACACAAAATTCATATCCTTGTTATCATCAAAACTAAGAATATTGATCAGAACAAATCTTGTTCTAACAATCTCCCCCTTTTTGATGATGACAAAAACATATATAAATGATATGAATTTGCGATCAGAAAGAGCAGACGGCTAAAGACAATTTACACAGCTATAGCATAAGCATGTGAATATGTCTCCCCTTGAGATTAACAATCTCCCCCTGAGATGAATAATCTCCCCCTGAAATTAATACTAGAAGAATTTTATAAATAAAAGACTTCCCTGATTATTTCGGTAGAGACGTTCACATGTGCTTGATCTTCAGAACATTCATGACTTCTGATTTCTGCTTCCATAGGACAGCTTCAGAACATTGAATTTCTTTAGATCCTCAGAACATTCACAGCTTCTGATTCCTGCTTCCATCGGACAACTTCAGAACTTGAATTTCTTTGATCTTCAGAACATTCACAGCTTCTGATTCCTGCTTCCATCGGACAGCTTCAGAACTTGAATTTCTTTAGATCTTCAGAACATCCACAGCTTCTGATTCTTGCTTCCATTGGGACAGCTTCAGAACTTGAATTTCTTCTTACATCACTTCATGCTAGATTGTATCAGAACATTATTGAATGTACCAGAGCTTCATCAGAGCATCTCTACATCCTGAAATGTTACAGAACAAAACTAAACGACAAAAGTCAGCATGAATGAATTAGAACATAAAATATGTTTCAGAACACATAATATGTATCAGAGCCATATAAGCCATATAGAATGTATCAGAACAAATAGACATTCAGAATCAGATCATATTCTATCATCAGAATATCTGAACATTCTTCCTTCTTGCTTCTGATTCTGAAGCTTCATAGCACTCAGCTTGCTTCAAGAATCCAAGAGCTTGATTCTCTAAAGAGTTGCTTCATCATCTTGTTGCTTCTTATGTTGATCTTTAAAGAGAATCTTTAATTCCTACAACAACACAACTTAAAACATAGAACTTTGCAAGTTCTGTTAGTAATGTGGGGCCTTTTTACCCGGTAACTGATAATATTAATCAGATCATTTATCATATATTTTCTCCCCCTTTTTGTCATAACATCAAAAAGAATATAAAAGATTCAGATGTAGAAAACGACAAAGGAAAGAAACAGAATTAAACTTTTCATTGATTTAAACAAGCAGGATTACAAAAGATGTATGCAGAAAACAGATGCAACAAGGAGAGAAAACTACAAAGACCGAAGACTAAGACCCTAGCTTAGACAAAATCTGCGCCAGAATGTCATGAACCCCGTTAGTGCTTGCAGTTTGCCTTGCCATGAAGGAGCGAAACTCAGCATTGGCTGCTTCTTGCGCGTCCAAACGAGAAGCCAACATAGCTTGATTCTGATGCAGAGCTTCCAAGGTCTCCATCAGAGCTGAGGGTACACCAGAAGAAGAAGCACCAGAATTTCTGCCAACAGGGACAGCAATCTCTGCAGGACGATCTTCTGGGAGGTCTTCAGCTTCTGTACCTTCCATCTCAACATCTGAGTCTGACTCAGGACCAGCCTCAGCATATTCTGGTTCAGGCAACACAGAAGCTCCAACTTCCAACGCCTGAAGAATAGCTGCTAGGTTTGTTGGAGGAGTAGGACCAACAACTTCAGCAGGATAAACCACTTATGGAAAGACCATGTGAGGAGCACTTTCAGAAGGGTTCATTCTGAACCAATCAAACAACCACTAAAAATCTCCAGTCAGCACAGGGTACCATGGTCTCCAAACCACGATGTCTCTGCAGAGATTTTCTTCTTCCATCTCATCTGCAGGTATCCTCTCTTCAAGAACTCTTCTGTTCCTGATGAGATGGTGATAGCTGCTTTCACCAGCTTCCAAGAGACGACCACGAACACCAGGTGCGTCAGACATGATCCTTCTCTGGACGTCCGTAGCCCTAACCAGAAAATCCTGACGAAATGCATCCCAGAGGTTGCAAGTAGCATACTCATCCAGATGGTTAGGGTGAGCAGCGCCCAGAATCTCCAACCAGCTATTTACATCAGAATGTAAAAGCTCTAGAAATGATTGAGTGGTAGGTGTTGGAGGGTCTACAGTGAACCTGGAGTCGGGAAACACAAAACTGTAGGGGTTAGGTGTTCTGGTGGGAAAAGGGTGTGAGAGAGATGAGGATATATCTGAGGGATGGGTTGAAGGAGAGGAGATATCAGATGGTGAAGAAGGTGGTTCCAGAGAGATGAATGAAGAGGAAGAGGTGGTGGATGTTTGTGAAGAGGAAGGTGATTGAGGGATACCGTCAAGAGGTTGATACACACGTCTAGAGTAGTTTCCAGACATCATAGCTTCAAACGGGTTCACTTTGAGAGGGTCATAGGTGATCCTTACTCTTTTTGGTTTGATTTCTGGTTCATCAGTTGCCTTTCTCTTTTGTTTACGATCAGTTTCTTGATTTGCAGAACTTGACGAGGGATTCATGATGAAGTTGCAGATAGTGAAAAATGCTAGGGTTTACTATATGAATGCAAAGAGAGAGAGGGCGAAAAAGAAACTGAATGCAAGAGAGAGAAATATAAGAGGGAAAAGAAACGTTTGAAGAGTATTAAAAGAAAATGAAATAAAAGGAAATGATGGATAGCATTTAATGTTACATGACGTGAGGAGAGATAATAATGACAAAAGAAGTGATTAGCACAGTTACCTAAGTAGGCGTCCCCTCAACTGCACGCACGCTTGTCCAGAAATAGTGAACACGTGTTTACCATCTGGATAGCCAGTTACAACTGTTTTACTTTTAAAGAGATTCTGAGTCAACTTAGACAATGAAACGTTAGTAATAACAGAATCACTACTTCTAATTGATTACAATCAGAACTTCTTATAAAAGACTAATCCAATCTCATTTCAGAAGATACTCATACATAAGATCTTCTCATCTTCTCATTCTGGGCATAAATCCATACTGATATTCTTCAAAATGAACTTAAACCTATCTTCAGCAAGGGGTTTTGTAAAGATATCAGCCCATTGATGGTCTGTATCCACAAAGTTTAAAGATATAACACCCTTCTGAACATAGTTCCTTATGAAATGATGTTTAATCTCAATATGTTTAGCTTTTGAATGTAAGATAGGATTCTTAGATAAACATATAGCAGAAGTATTATCACAGAAGATAGGAATGTTACTCTCATATATCTGATAATCTTCTAGCTGACTTCTCGTCCAGAGCATTTGTGTGCTACAACCTGCAGCAGCAACATATTCTGCTTTTGTTGTTGAGAGGGAAAGTGTAGCTTGCTTCTTGCTGTACCATGAGATCAGATGACTTCCAAGAAATTGACAACTTCCAGAAGTGCTCTTCCTTTCAATTCTATCTCCAGCATAGTCAGCATCATAGAATCCTACTAAGTTGTAATCTTTGGATCTTCTGTAAACTAAACCAACATTAGTAGTACCTTTCAGATACCTCAGAATTCTCTGAACCGCAGTTAAATGAGATTCTCTCGGATCTGATTGGAATCTAGCACACAAACAAACACTAAAGAGAATGTCAGGTCTAGAAACAGTTAGGTATAGAAGAGATCCAATCATACCTCTGTACAACTTTTGATCTACCTTCTTGCTTACCTCATCCTTACCTAGGACACATGTTGGATGCATAGGAGTTTTGGCTTCTTTACTTTCAGAAAGATTAAACTTCTTCAGAAGTTCTTTCACATACTTCGTTTGATGAACATATGTTCCATCAGAAGTTTGGTTGATTTGAATCCCAAGGAAATACTTGAGTTCTCCCATCATGCTCATTTCAAATTCAGCCTGCATAGACTCAGCAAACTCCTTTCCAAGTGTAGCATTAGATGTTCCAAAGATAATATCATCAACATATATTTGACAAATTAAAATATCCTTTTTAAATGTTTTACAGAAGAGAGTAGTGTCCACTTTTCCTCTAGTGAAACCATTTTCCAGAAGGAAAGAACTTAAACGTTCATACCAAGCTCTAGGAGCTTGCTTCAATCCGTATAATGATTTCTTTAATTTAAAAACATGATTTGGAGACATGGAGTCTTCAAAACCAGGAGGTTGATGGACATAAACTTCTTCATCTATATAACCATTTAAGAAGGCACTCTTAACATCCATCTGATAAAGAGTGATGTTGTGTTGAGTGGCAAAAGAAATTAATAGACGAATAGATTCTAACCTGGCCACTGGTGCAAAGGTTTCTGTGTAGTCAATCCCTTCTTGCTGACTATAACCTTGAGCAACCAGTCTGGCTTTGTTTCTTACCACTTCTCCCTTCTCGCTTAGCTTGTTTCTGAACACCCACTTAGTGCCGATGATGTTAAATCCTTTTGGTCTAGGAACCAAGTCCCATACGTCATTCCTTGTAAACTGATTTAGTTCTTCTTGCATGGCAAATATCCAGTCTGGATCTTCTAGAGCTTGATCAACAGAAGTTGGCTCGATCAAAGAAACAAGACCTAATTGACATTCTGCATTGTTCTTAAGGAATGCCCTTGTTCTGATGGGATCATCTTTCTTCCCAAGGATCACATCTTCTGAATGAGCTGAAGCAAGTCTAGGTGATCTTCTGACTGTTGGCTCTTCAGAAATCCTGAGATTCTCTAAAGATGCAGCAACTTGATCTTCTGATCCATTGCTTCTGAGACTTCCAGCTTCTGCAGCATTGCTTCTTGGTTCTACTGCTTCTGATATATCAATATCACAATCTGCAAAATTCTCAAACTGCTTTGGTTTTTCAAGACCAAGCTTATCATCAAACCTGATATTGATTGATTCTTCTACAATCAATGTTTCAGTATTGTATACTCTGTAGCCTTTAGAGCATTCAGAATATCCAAGAAGGAAACACTTTTGTGCTTTAGAATCAAACTTACCAAGATGATCTTTAGTATTCAGAATAAAGCATACACATCCAAAAGGATGGAAATATGAAATGTTGGGCTTTCTGTTCTTCCACAATTCATAAGGAGTCTTATTTAGAATAGGTCTTATAGAGATTCTATTATGAATATAACATGCAATGTTTATTGCTTCTGCCCATAAGTGCTTAGCCATATTGGTTTCGTTGATCATGGTTCTGGCCATTTCTTGTAGAGTCCTATTCTTTCGTTCTACAACTCCATTTTGTTGTGGAGTTCTAGGACAACAGAAATCATGGGCAATACCATTTTCTTTGAAGAACTCCTCAAAGAATTTGTTCTCAAATTCACCATCATGATCACTTCTAACCTTTAGGCTTTTACACTCTTTCTCAGATTGGATCTGAGTGCAGAATTCAAAGAACACTGAATGAGACTCATCCTTGTGTTTCAAGAACTTTACCCATGTCCAGCGGCTATAATCATCAACGATGACTAATCCATATTTCTTCCCTCTGACAGATGCTGTTTTGACTGGGCCAAATAGATCAATGTGCAAGAGTTCTAACGGCCTTGAGGTAGAAACAACATTCTTAGACTTGAATGCAGGTCTGGAGAACTTGCCCTTCTGACATGCTTCACAAAGAGCATCTGATTTGAATTTCAGATTTGGGAGTCCTCTGACCAGATTTAGTTTGTTAATCTGAGAAATCTTTCTCAAACTAGCATGACCTAATCTTCTGTGCCAGACCCATTGCTCTTCAGAAACAGACATAAGACAAGTCACCTTATGATTCTTAAGATCAGAAAGATCAATCTTATAGATGTTGTTCTTTCTCTTGCCTGTAAATAGGATTGAGCCATCCTTCTGACTTACAGCCTTGCAAGACTTTTGATTAAAGATTATGTCATAACCATTGTCACTTAATTGACTTATGGACAATAAGTTATGCGTTAATCCTTCTACAAGAAGTACATTAGATATGGAAGGAGAGTTACCAAGACTTATGGTTCCAGAGCCAATGATTTTGCCCTTCTGATCTCCTCCAAACTTGACTTCTCCACCTGGTTTAAGCACCAGGTCTTGGAATGTAGACCTTCTTCCCGTCATGTGTCGCGAGCACCCAGAGTCCATGTACCATGACATTTTGCTTTTTGTCCTCTTTGCCGCCAAGGATATCTGCAACAGAAATTATCTTCTCCTTAGGTACCCACAATTTCTTGGGTCCTTTCTTGTTAGTTCTCCTCAAGTTCTGATTGAACTTGGGTTTAGCAAAATATTTAACAGGAGGAACAACATGATATTCTTTAGGTTTGTCAGCATGATATTTCTTAGGATGTGTCACAAGCTTCTTGGTGTGAACAATGTTAAACTTCTGTGCATGTGAAGTGAGCCTAATATCATGTGCATGGCCATATTTGAACTGATCATACAATGGCTTGTATGTGATCTTCAGATCATCAATAGGTTCAAATTTATGTGAGGTATCACCCTCATAGCCAAAACCAAACCTTCTGTTTCCAGAAACACCATATATCATAGAAGCAAGATGACTTCTGCCAATACTTCTAGATAAGAACTTTCTGAAGCTCGAGTCATATTCTTTCAGAATATGATTCATGCTAGGAATGGATTTTTCTGTTTCAGAAGGAGATCCACTATCTTTGGATAGATTTAAAACTTTTTCCTTCAGTTCAGAATTTTCCACTTCCAGCTTCTTAGTTTCAAATTCAAACTGCTTCTTCAGCTTTCTGTATTTGATACTAAGATGAGCCTTGAGTTCCAGAAGTTCTGTTAAACTGGAAACTAACTCTTCTCTAGATAGTTCAGAAAATACCTCTTCAGAATCTGATTCTGATGTAGATTCTGATCCATCATCTTCTGTAGCCATCAACGCGAAGTTGGCCTGCTCTCCTTCAAAGTCTGATTCTGATTCTGATTCAGAATCATCCCATGTTGCCATAAGACCTTTCTTCTTATGAAACTTCTTCTTGGGATTCTCCTTCTGAAGTTTTGGACACTCGTTCTTGTAATGTCCAGGCTCATTGCACTCATAGCAGACAGCCTTCTTCTTGTCAGATCTTCTGTCACCAGAAGATTCTCCTCGTTCAAATCTCTTTGAGCTTCTGAAGCCTCTGAACTTCCTTTGCTTGCTCTTCCAGAGTTGGTTTACCCTTCTGGAGATCATGGACAGTTCATCTTCTTCTTCAGATTCTGATTCTTCAGGATCTTCTTCTCTAGCCTGAAAAGCGTTAGTGCATTTTTTAACATTAGATTTTAATGCAATAGACTTACCTTTCTTCTGAGGCTCGTTTGCGTCCAGCTCTATTTCATGGCTTCTCAAGGCACTGATAAGCTCTTCCAAAGAAACTTCATTCAGATTCTTGGCAATCTTGAATGCAGTCACCATTGGACCCCATCTTCTGGGTAAGCTTCTGATAATCTTCTTTACATGATCAGCCTTGGTGTAGCCTTTATCCATAACTCTCAATCCAGCAGTTAGAGTTTGAAATCTTGAGAACATCTTCTCAATATCTTCATCATCCTCCATCTTGAAGGCTTCATATTTCTGGATTAGAGCAAGAGCTTTAGTCTCCTTGACTTGAGCATTTCCCTCATGGGTCATTTTCAATAACTCATATATATCATGGGCAGTTTCCCTGTTAGATATCTTCTCATACTCAGCATGAGAGATAGCATTCAGCAAAACAGTCCTACATTTATGATGATTCTTGAAAAGCTTCTTTTGATCATCATCCATTTCTTGCCTTGTAAGCCTTACGCCACTGGCTTTCACTGGATGTTTGTAACCATCCATCAGAAGATTCCATAGTTCACCATCTAGACCAAGAAAGTAACTTTCCAGTTTATCTTTCCAGTATTCAAAGTTTTCACCATCAAATACTGGTGGTCTAGTATAACCATTGTTACCGTTGTATTGCTCAGCAGAGCCAGATGTAGATGCAGTTGGATTTGTTTGAACTTCACCAGCCATCTTTTACTGAAGCGTTTTTCTCTTCCTGAATCTTTTCTAAACACGGTTAAGTGCTTGCACCTTAGAACCGGCGCTCTGATGCCAATTGAAGGATAGAAAAACACTTAGAAAGGGGGGGGTTTGAATAAGTGTAGTCTTAAAAACTTGAACGATAAAAAAAAATTGCACAGTTATTTTTATCCTGGTTCGTTGTTAACTAAACTACTCCAGTCCACCCCCACGGAGTGATTTACCTCACCTGAGGATTTAATCCACTAATCGCAACAGATTACAATGGTTTTCCACTTAGCCCACGACTAAGTCTTCTAGAGTATCCTGATCACAACCTGATCACTCTAGGAACAAATGCTTAGACACAAGCTAAGACTTTCTTAGAGTATCCTGACCACCACGTGATCACTCTAATTACAACTGCTTAGACACAAGCTAAGACTTCCTAGAGTATCCTGATCAACACTTGATCACTCTAGTTACTTACAAATTAATGTAATCAATTCTAAGAGTATTACAATGCTTCTGAAAAGCTATAATCACAACAGTGATATTTCTCTTAACATTTAAGCTTAATCTCACTAATATATTACAACAACAATGTAGTGAGCTTTGATGAAGATGAAGTTTCTGAGCTTTGATTTGAACAGCGTTTCAGCAAGTTAATTATTCACAGAAATCGTCAAGAAATTTTGTTGACCTTGCTTCTCATCAGAACTTCATATTTATAGGCACTTGAGAAGATGACCGTTGGGAGCATTTAATGCTTTGTGTATTCCGTACAGCATTGCATTTAATGTTTCACGCTTTTGTCAACTACCTCGAGCCTTGTTCACGCTGTGTCTACTGACATTGCCTTTAATAGCTTCCAACGTTCCTTTTGTCAGTCAGCGTAGCCTGCCACCTGTACTTTCTTCTGATCTGATGTTTGTGTATACAACGTTTGAATATCATCAGAGTCAAACAGCTTGGTGCATAGCATCTTCTTGTCTTCTGACCTTGAAGTGCTTCTGAGCGTGATACCATGAGAACTTCAGTGCTTCTGCTTCTGATCTCAAGTTCTTCTGATGCTTCCATAGACCCATGTTCTGATTCTGCCTTGACCATCTTCTGATGTCTTGCCAGACCATGTTCTGATGTTGCATGCTGAACCTTCTGAGACAAAGCTTCTGAGCACTGATTTGTGCATACTCTTTATATATTTCCTGAAAGGGAAATTGCAATGTATTAGAGTACCACATTATCTCACACAAAATTCATATCCTTGTTATCATCAAAACTAAGAATATTGATCAGAATAAATCTTGTTCTAACAATCTCCCCCTTTTTGATGATGACAAAAACATATATAAATGATATGAATTTGCGATCAGAAAGAGCAGACGGCTAAAGACAATTTACACAGCTATAGCATATGAAGGATAGAAAAACACTTAGAAAGGGGGGCTTTGAATAAGTGTAGCTTTAAAACTTGACAGATAAAAATAAATTGCACAGTTATTTTTATCCTGGTTCGTTGTTAACTAAACTACTCCAGTCCACCCCCGCAGAGATGATTTACCTCAACTGAGGATTTAATCCACTAATCGCACGGATTACAATGGTTTTCCACTTAGTCAGCAACTAAGTCTTCCAGAGTCTTCTGATCACACACTGATCACTCCAGGAACAACTGCTTAGATACCCTCTAAGACTTTTCTAGAGTCTACTGATCAACACGATCACTCTAGTTACAATCTGCTTAGTTCACTCCTAAGACTTCCTAGAGTATTCTGATCCACACGATCACTCTAGTTCCTTACAACTTAATGTAATCAATCTAAGAGTATTACAAATGCTTCTTAAAAGCGATAATCACAACTGTGATATTTCTCTTAACGTTTAAGCTTAATCTCACTAATATATTACAACAGCAATGTAGTGAGCTTTGATGAAGATGAAGATTCTGAGTTTAGATTTGAACAGAGTTTCAGCAAGTTGATATTCACAGAATAGATGTAGAATTCGTTAACCTTGCTTCTCATCAGAACTTCATATTTATAGGCGTTGGAGAAGATGACCGTTGAATGCATTTAATGCTTTGCGTGTTCCGTACAGCATCGCATTTAATGTTATACGCTTTTGTCAACTACCTCGAGCCTTGTTCACGCTGTGTCTACTGACGTAGCCTTTAGTAGCTTTTAACGTTCCTTTTGTCAGTCAGCGTAGCTTGCCACTTGTACTTTCTTCTGATCTGATGTTTGTGAATACAACGTTTGAATATCATCAGAGTCAAACAGCTTGGTGCATAGCATCTTCTGATCTTCTGACCTTGAAGTGCTTCTGAGCGTGATACCATCTTCTGAGCTTCAGTGCTTCTGATCTCATGTTCTTCTGATGCTTCCATAGACCCATGTTCTGATTCTGCTTCGACCATCTTCTGATGTCTTGCCAGACCATGTTCTGATGTTGCATGCTGAACCCTTTGAGACAAAGCTTCTGAGCGCTGAATTATGCGTACTCTTTATATATTTCCTGAAAGGGAAATTGCATTGGATTAGAGTACCATATTATCTTAAGCAAAATTCATATTATTGTTATCATCAAAACTAAGATAATTGATCAGAACAAATCTTGTTCTAACAATCTCCCCCTTTTTGATGATGACAAAAACATATATAAATGATATGAATTTGCGATCAGAAAGAATAGACGGCAAAAGACAAATTACACAGCTATAGCATAAGCATATGAATATGTCTCCCCCTGAGATTAACAATCTCCCCCTGAGATAAATAATCTCCCCCTGAAATAAATACTCGAAGAACTTTAATAAAAGACTTCCCTGATTATTTCGGTAGAGACGATCATATAAGCTTCTGTCTTTAGAGAATTCTTAGCTTCTGACTTCTGCTTCCATAGGACAGCTTCAGAACTAGAATTTCCTTAGATCCCTAGAACACTCACAGCTTCTGATTCCTGCTTCCATCTAGGACAGCTTCAGAACTTGAATTTCTTTGATCTTCTGAACATTCAAAGCTTCTGATTTCTGCTTCCATTCAGGACAGCTTCAGAACTTGAATTTCTTTGATCTTCAGAACATTCACAGCTTCTGATTTCTGCTTCCATTCAGGACAGCTTCAGAACTTGAGTTTTCTGGATCTTTAGAACATTCGCAGCTTCTGATTTCTGCTTCCCTCGGATAGCTTCAGAGCTTTGAATTTCTACCAACATCACTTCATGCTAGATTTGTATCAGAACATTGTTGAATGTACCAGAGCATCATCTGAGCATCTCTACATCCTGAAATGTTACAGAACAAAAACTAAACGACAAAAGTCAGCATGAACGAGTTAGAACATAAAATATATGTTTGAACACATTATATGTATCAGATCCATAACATTATATGTATCAGAGCAAACAATATATCAGAGCAAATAGAATTTTGTCAAATCAAATAGACAAATATGGATCAAATTCTATCATCAGTGCTTCTGATTCATTCTTCTTTCTTGCTTCTGATCTCTGAAGCTTGACAGCACTCAGCTTGCTTCAGTTTCCATGGTTTTGCTTCTTGTGTTTGCTTTGAAGATTCTCTTCACTTCTTTATACCTGCTGTCATACCCCAATTTTTGACCTAAGATACCACCTCATATCATAGCATATGCATCATTTGCATCTCTAACAAATTGCATAGCTTGTGTTTGCTACTTGTGACTCAGCAGGGTTTAATCAGGAAATCACTCATCAGTGCAAATAACAATCAATTAGGGTTTTGTTCTCCCTTCATTTCAAATGAATCATCTTCATCAACAATCAACATTTGCTCCTCAGAGATCCATCTCAACAAGCTCAAAGGCTCTGAATCGACTGAATTAGGGTTTTGACTGAAGATAGCATACTCCTGACTTTTGCTCAGAGATTGACCTAATGGCTTGGGACATGATATCAAGACCTCAAGTGCATCATTTTGACCTAATCCATTGGCTCATAACATCTCCTACACCAAGATTGATCAGACAAATCCTCAGATCAGGGTTTTGAACTATCAGGGACTGAAATCAGGGATCACATTTGGGAAACCCTAAAAATCCCCAGGAAGTCAATCAAAAGTTTCAATCATCCTCAAATAATCCCTATGACAAAATCCAATAGAAATTGTATATCAATTCAAGATTCACAGTCACCATTTGGTCCTCAAAGATTCACTTCAATAAGCTCAAAGGCTTTGAATCGACCAAATTAGGATTCTTCATTCAATCACTCATTCTTTGCAAGATAATTTCGTGTTCATGGCGGTTTTCCAGTTTTTATGCGTCATTGCCATTTGTGTGATTTAAGAGATTCGTTTGGAATTTATTTCGCGACTCTTGGTTTATGGATTCATTATGGTGAAGAATTGATTCATATGGATTATTTGAAAATTGGTACAAGTCTGAAACAATTCATGGAAATTTCACTGAAATTGCAAGGAATATCTTTTAGTCCATTTGTTGAAAGATTATTTCAAGTATGGTTTAAAACCATAAATTCAAGAATTAGAAGTTCATTGGTGCAAGAACAAACTTCACTACTTCAAGAATATTCCACCATTTACTTTTGAAAAAGGATCATTCAAAGGAATTCAAGAATTGATTAGAGACATAGAAAATTGCATTTGAAGTTCATTCAAGAAATATTCAAGTTCCATACAATTTCATTCAAGATTCTAAAAGAATATTTCCAAATGGAATTCTTTTACATAAAACAAGTTCTAAGTTACACATGGATTACAAAAGGAACTTTATCTAAAGTTCAAGAATTACATCATTTCAAGAATACAAAGTTCATACATTTTTCAAGTTGGAATGAATTACAAGAAAAAAGAAAAAAACTTCAAAGACTTTCTTGAATTCTTCATTCTTCAAAGTCTTCATTCTTCAAGTTCAAATTTCTTCATTCTTTCTTCAAAGGTCCTCATGCAACATGAAAAAAGAAACAAAAAGAGGGGTGAAATTAGCAAAAGTCAAAGAATGTCAAAGAGAGATTTTTATGTCATAAAATTATGCAACTTAGAGATATCATAAAATGACATAAAAATTTACACACATGGCTTATATCATGAGAATATCTTTGCATAATGACATAAGGAATATATTCTTATTCTTATTCTTATTCTTGCAATGATGAAGAATATATTCTTATTCTTATTCTTGCAATGATGAAGAATATATTCCTATTCTTGCAATGACCATAACATTCCAATCAAGTTTCCTAATTCCTAACACATCCTAAGCTTTGCCTATAAATAGGAAATGATCTCTTTGAAGCAAAAGACACCAAAGCAACCTTAACTACTTGCTTTCTCACTTCTCTCATAATTGTAAAGTTTCTTAGTTCCAAAGTAAGGAAGGAGGAAAAGGTAGTTCTTCATACCTTACTTGAAGATCTTCATCTTCAAGCTTCCAACCACTTGAAGTTGAACTTCAAGTATCCCATAAATCCAAAAAGAGAGGTGTTGTGGCATCACCTTCATCAAAAAGCCTACAACAATTTCAAAAAAAAAGAGGTTGTTAGTAACAACAATTCAAAAGTTGTTTCAAACAATAATTCAAAGTTGTTCCATCATCAAGAACAACACGGTTTCAATTCAAAAATCGCAAGGAGGGAGAAAAGAGAGTAACTTACAGCTTGTTCATCTTCATCACAACAAACTCTCAAAAAAAAAATTCAACAGTCTTCGAGCTTCCAATCGTTCCTGCAGGTGTGAATGGCAACACGGTTCAGAATCACAGCGGTAACAACAACCCAAAGCAAAAATTCAGCAGCTGTAACAACATGAATTGCAACAAAAGTTCATAACGGATTCAAAGCTTCTACAACAACAATTCAAATTTGTTTCAAACAATTTGCAACAATTCAAATTGTTCTTTAAAAGGATCAAAATTCAGCAACAACAATAGTTGCAATAACAACATCATTGAAGGTTCTTGCTCACCTGCAATCGAAACACCGACGCTGCAAAATCACGACTCAGCATCACAGCAACAACCATTCCAAAATTCAGCAGCGACAACAGTTGTGTCAACAACAACTCGCGGTGCAGAATCAATCATCCGCAGCAGCAACTCGCGAACAATTCAGAAGCAGTTCAGCAACATCAATCCAACAACTCAGAATAACATCAACAACAACAAATTCGGTTTCCAAAAGCAGAATAAGATACATACCTCAACATAAATCCGGCAAAATCCTCCTTGCCTCAAGTAAGTCGTTTCCACTCTCAATCTCAATATTACTGCTTAAATCATATCTGCAAATATAGTGTTCATCTGGAAACCGAAAATAAAAAAATGCATAAACACTTGTTGTTATACTGTTAAACAAAATTGAAAACGAAATTAAAGACACAAGCCTAGAATTTTGCTTCTGATTTCTCTTCCATGGCCGCTGTGAGTCAAGGTCAAGAGAGGTTTTCGTTTGTTTTTGTTGTTCGTCACAAAACCGAGGGAAAGTTTGAGTTCGCCATTGTTTCTCACGGTGAGAATCCGAGAGAGCGTGAGAAGAGCAAAGAGAGGCTTTCGCTGTTGTTGTTTTGTTCCAAGAGAGAGAGCCACGTTCTTGCAGTAGACTTGGTTTCACTGAGAGAGGCCATAGTTGTTGTTGCTCAACGTGAGAAAGATGAAGAGTTTTTCAGAAAAAAAAAGGGGAAAGAGAGATGCAAGAGGCGCTGCCTCATTCCCATAGTTTAGGGTTTTTTTGTTTTCCAACCCATGTGTTTTACTAGTAACATGGGCGGATCCGGGTCATTCTGACCCGACCCGGTCCGCCCCCCCTTTTTTTTTTAGAATTATTTTAGCTTTTCATTTGGGCCATGCACCTCCCATTTCAGTCTAAACCCCCCGGCCCATTTAATTAGTTTCTTTTTTAACTAATTCATCTCTTATTTTATTTTTATTTTCATGAGTTTAAGTTATTTTTATTTTAATGTAGGATTTTAAGTTCATTTTTTTCTAATCCTTATTAAAATGACAAAAATATGTTTTTTTAGATTAAAAGTTTTCTTTCAATATTTTTATAAGTGTGTTTTTTTTAATTCTTATTAAAACTCCAAAAAATATATATTAGATGCATATTATCTTTATGGTTTCTGATTATTTTTATCTTTTCATGAAAAAATCACAAAAAAAATATATCTTTTCTTTTAGAATTAATTTTTATTTGAATTTGATATTTCATATTTAATCATTTAAATTTCTAATTGGTTACTGTTGCACATTACTTGAGTTTTCTAACTTCATCCGAGACTTCGAGATTATTTCTCTGTTGTCTTTTGGATTTTTTCTGTTTTGTTTGGTCTTCTGTTTGCTGTAGAAGTCCATAAACAATTATTAGATGATCATGAAGTGCTGAAAGCTGTGAGCTTATCCGACTATTCTTTTCTGCTGGTGAGGATGCTTAACATTTGTTAAAATCCTAATTTATTCAAAGCACACCACTCGAGGATCACGGTAACACCTCAAACTCAGAAATCCAATTTTCTCATTCTTCGAGGTAAGCCTAAAACTCAATCAACTGTTTTCACAACAGTAATCAATTCACTTTCAAATCATCCATTGTTTTTCAAAACGATGTGGGGCCTCTCGAATATTAGAGAGTATAAGTCCCTTTCGTCTTTCTTTGTACAGTTTTTGTTTTAACAGAAAACTTTTTTCCAAATAAACTTCCAAACAGTTTTTTTAACAAACAAATCTTTCAACTCTTTTTTAAACCATCCACCATGTTTTATGAAAATAAAACATGGGCCTCTCGAATATTAGAGAGTATAAGTCCCTTTCCTTTTCTTTATACAGTTTTTCTTTGTACAGAAAACTCTTTCAAAACAAATCTTCAAACCGTTTTTTCAAACAACGCGTCTGTAAATAAACAGTCAACCATGTTTTGTAAATAAAACACGGGCCTCCACGTAGGTATAAGTCCCAAGCCCCTTTTGTACATACCCATTCCAGTACATGAAATTAGGTATTTCATTGTACGCCTTTTGTACATATCTCAATCAGTTTGATTTTTAACTTTAATAACAAACCAAAAATGAAGGTTTCTTTAAATCTTCCCAAAAATATACCATGGGCCTCCATGTAGGTATAAGTCCCAAGCCCTTTTGTGAATACCTGTTTACATAGTTTTGAATAAACTCAAATGGACCTCTCCCCGAGTGTGAGTCCCGAGCCCTGTGTATACAAATGGATCATGCTTACAGGTATATTTCCTTCATAAACTCCATTATATACACACACTCTGTCATATATGTATAATTGTTCATGTAATTGTTCATGTACTTGTGCATATTTGTTTGTACTTGTTCACATTTGTGATTATGTTATATGCTTGTTCAACTTAGTACAACACTAGGTTCCCCATAGCCTCCTATTGAGCTTCGTGCAAAGAATCTCCACTAGTTTAGGTTAGGACAAAGAGTATGGTTTCCCGGTGAAATCGCTCTAAGAGCTCAAACCAACTATACCATGCCTCCCCTTGGGCTTTGTACAAACGAGTGACCCTCCCATAGCTTCCTCTTGGGCTTACAATGCAAGGACCCCGGATTGTCCCTCCCATAGCCTCCTCTTGGGCTTACAATGCAAGGACCCTCGGATAGCCTCCTCTTGGGCTTCGTACAAGGACCCACGGGCTTCTTATAAGCATCCCCAATATCCAAATCAAATACCCTAGGAGATTAGACATTTTTCATCTCTATACTAGGAGTATCTCTTATATATCATCACAAACAATCAATCAATCAAACTTTTTTTTGCCACAAGGCTGGCTAATCAATCAAATTTCTTTTTGCCACAAGGCTGGCTAATCAATCAAACTGTTTTACCACCGTACTGGATGATTAATCAAAGTTTTTGTCACAAGGCTGACTTCATTGAAACTTTTGCCACGAGGCTGGCTGATTAATTAAAACTTTTTGTCACAAGGCTGACTTCATTGAAAGTTTTTGCCACAAGGCTGGTTAAACAAAAACATCTTTATCATTCTAAGCACCCTAAGTGGCATGGCCCCGGGCTTATAATGAAAAGATTTTTAAACAAAAATCAAACAGATGTATGTGATGATATAGATTAGATACATCTAGCATTTAGACGACATTTGTCTATTTTTCTTTGCTTCCACTAGCATAAGTGGGAACTACGATTGCTCTGACTTTCTCAACATCCCTTTGAGAATACGTAGGCACAAGGTCGATCCTTGGCGAGCAAAACAAAACAAAAAAAACCATTCAAACCTTAGCACCCGTAGACCCTGAGCTACAGATGCTCTGATTCCCTCTAGGGGATATGTATGCAGAGGATCGCGATGATCTTTGCGAGCATAATCAAACAAACACCTTAGGTCCCACCTATTTCACAAGAACCTCCACCACAACAAGAATGGAATAAAACATAACAAAGAAACCTATAGAGTACTATAGATACGTTGGGTGCTAATACCTTCCCTTCGTATAACCAACCCTCTTACCCAAAGATCTCTCCCCCCACTTTTAGGTTATTGCAGCTTTTTTCCTTTTCCTCCTTTGGAAATAATAAAAAGTTTGGTCGGTACAAAAGAAAAATCATTTTTTTGAGCACTCGAGCCCAAAGAAGGCATCAGGTGTCTCATCCACAAAAAAGAGGAAACAAAAACGGTTTTTCTCCCGCGACAGAAAAATGGCGACTTCACCGGGGACCATCTTTTTATTGTTTCCGAAGAAAGGGTTATTTCTATTTGTTATGTTTTTGTTACATGTGTGGTTCCTTGGTCCTGTTACTGGTGTGATTCTGTTACAAGTGATACATTATGGACAAATCCTAACCCGGATTAAGTACACATAAGAATTAGGTGGAGGGTATAGTCATGTATGGCATACAAGGAGTTCAGTCCTTAAAAAGTCAGCATGAGAATCCTTCCGCTCAGTGGAGGTTCCTTGTTGGTAGTATATGTTTAGCAAGTTCAGTTGCGAAGACATTATTGCTTTCATTGAACTGTAGAAGCTGAGTTGGCTGTAGAACCCCAACCCATCCTGGCCTTATTAGGACGTGGTGCAGAAACGATCCAGGTGAAGACTTGGATAGTTGTCATGCGGAGAACCACACTCAGACGAGTTTTTCTTGAGAATATTTCTAGCTCACAAGTTCAGTTGTGCAAGCCGGTAATATCCGAAAGAAAAATGTAGACTCTGACGTATCAGTAGAACATGTTTTGCAGGTGATAAACCCTAGTACTATCCCATGTTTGGTTCTCTGACCTCATGCTCGTGACGCTGGACCTTTAAACCGATGTGTACTATGTTTGAATTACCATGTTTGTAGTACCATGTCTGCGTTACCATGTTTGAACTACCATGTTTGCTTTACCATGTTTGAATATGTGGCATCCACGCATCCATGCATTCATACATTCATTAAAAAAAAAAACCCATCTTTTTCCATAAAAACATGATTTTTCCAAAAAAATTTAGAGAGTTTTCTTTGCAAACATTATAGGATTAAGTTATGGAGTGGGTAAAAAGGCATACCAAAAAGTATGATTTCAAAATGCCTAATGTGGAAAGGCTGAAAGAGTTAGCATCTTCTGTACAAAATCCTTCTGATTTTAGGAAAAGCCATGGAAAGCTTTTGCCTATCTTGAACACTCATGTTGATGAAGGACTTCTCAAAACTCTGGTTCAGTTTTATGATCCCGTCTACCGGTGTTTTACCTTTCCAGACTATCAGTTGGTACCAACCTTGGAAGAATACGCCGATCTTTTGGGTATCCCTGTATCTGACAAAATACCTTTCAATGGTTTGGAAGCCATTCCTAAGTCACTAGTCATTGCAGCAAGTATCCACTTGAAGAAATCTGAAATAGAAAGTAATTGGACTACCAAAGGAAATTTTCCGGGTTTGACTTCGCAGTTTCTAATAAAGAAAGCCTTTGATTTCATTGACACTGGTAACATGATAGCTTTTGAAGCTGTATTAGCCTTGCTCATTTATGGGTTTGTTCTGTTTCCCAACGTCAACGACTTTGTTGATATCAATGCCATAAAGATCTTTCTGATTGGAAATCCTGTTCCGACTTTGCTTGGTGACACGTATTTCTCTATCCATCATAGGAATCGCCAAGGCGGTGGAATCATTGTATGTTGTGCACCTCTTTTGTACAAATGGATTGTTTCACACTTACCTAAGTCCCCTATTTTCACGGAAAACCGAGAAGGCTTACGTTGGCCTCGAAGACTTATGTCTCTTGCTAATAATGATATTCATTGGTATACCCTGGCTCGCTGTGGTACAGAAACCATTGATAGTTGTGGGGAGTTCGCCAACGTACCTCTCATTGGCACACAAGGAGGAATTAACTACAATCCGGTACTAGCCCGACGACAACTCGGATATGCAAATTCAGTTAAACCAATTGGTCTCACAGTGGAATGCTACTTTTACCGAGAAGGGGAAGATCCTCAAAGGTTGAAGACAAGAATGGTGAGAGCTTGGTACGACGTCCGAAGAAAAGAAAAAGGTGGGGAAAGAAATTGCATTGCTACAAACGCCTATACCTGCTGGGTAAAGAAAAGAGCAAAGGAGTTTCAAATGCCTTATGATTATGAAAAACCCATGTTCCCTGTGGTGTCTCAACTACCCAACATTCCCATTGACACTACGGAAGAATACCAAGAGATTTTAGCCAAGATGAGGTTAGAAAAAGACGCTTGGGAAGAAAAGTTTCGTAAAACTGATGAGGAAAATAGAAAGTTGAAGAAAAGAGTGAAAGATCACGAAGAAACTCTCTATTATCAAGATGGATGGCTCATGAGCAAAGATGAGAAGATTCGTCGGAAGGATGCCGCAATCAGAAGATACATCAAAGAAAGCAAGAAGAATCTTGAAGCCTCGACAAGCAACGCTCCGACTCCTGATGATTGGAAGAATGTTGTCGACAAACTGAGAGCTGAAAAGGCCAAGTTGAAAGCTTACTATGGGAAAGAAATCATGAAGCTCAAGCTGCACAATGCATTTGGTTCTTCATCTGATGAAGATGTTTAGGATTTGTTTAGATTTTCATTTATCATTTGCTTTTGTAAGGAGCTACGCTCCAATGTTGTAACATTTCCCATTATTGCAAAAAAAAAAAAAAATATATAATGAATGAATAAAAGATTTGTTTATGTTCCAATGTTTGCAAGGAAATAATCTTAAAAAATGTTTGGAAAAATCATAAATTTCTTTTTGCATACATCATTCTGCATATCGAGTCTGTTGTATAGAGTCTCATCTTTTGGATCTTTCTCCATTAGATCGTCAAGCTGTCGCGTCTCAAAGTTTCTCGACCGCGCTCGCAATCAGATCACAGATACAATACTCGTTCGAACAGAAGAAGAGTAATGGAACACTCTGAACAAGAGAATATTGAGCTCCGTGGTACAGTGACCACACTTCAGGAAAAGTTGGAAAGTCTCACTACTCTGGTTGACTCCTTAATGGCCGCACAGAATCAGCCGCCGCCACCCAACAGTCAAGCAGCGGTAACATCTGAAGTCACTACTCCAGTTTCTACAGTTGCATTCGGTATTCCATCTTTCTCCATGCCAGAAGGTTGGGGCCCGCCTTTCAGCTTTGGTACAGATTTCCGCCATAATTTCTCTGGGGTTCAAACAGCTACAACTGAAGCGCCTGCTGCGCAAGGTTCAGCATTTACTCCAAATCAGGGGGTAACTTTTTCTCAAGTCACTATGGCACTTTCTCAACCCACTATGACAGTTCCGACCCCTACGGTTCACACTGTTCCTTATGATGGCAATGAGATTTATCATGATCAGGGTGATAGCACAAATCAGCGTAATCTTGTGGGAGATCTCCAAGAGCAGTTTAACAAGATTCAACTGGAAGTTAAAGCTATCCGTGGCAAAGATTTGTTTGGAAAGAATGCCCAGGAGCTATGTTTGGTTCCCAGTGTACAAATACCAGCTAAGTTCAAGGTCCCTGACTTTGAGAAGTACAAAGGAAGTTCATGTCCACAAAGTCATCTTGTGATGTATGCCAGGAAGATGTCTACTTATGCAGATAATCATCAGTTGCTTATCCATTACTTTCAAGACAGTTTGACTGGTGCCGCACTGAAGTGGTACACAGGCTTGGATAGCACTAATATTCGGACTTTCAATGACCTAGGTGAGGCCTTTGTCCGACAATACAAGTATAACTCGGATATGGCTCCAGACAGAGATCAGCTCCGATCCATGGCTCAGAAAGACCATGAAGCTTTCAAAGAATACGCCCAACGATGGAGAGAAACTGCTGCTCAGATTAATCCACCGTTAAAAGAAAAAGAGATGACAAAGATCTTCTTGAATACTCTCAGTCCGTTTTAATATGAACGCATGATTGCTAGTGCTCCAAGTGATTTCACCGAAATGGTAAACATGGGGATGCGTTTAGAAGAAGGAGTCCGAACAGGACGTTTGACTAAAGAAGGTGGATCTTCGAGTGGAACCAAAAAGTTCGGAAGTGGTTTCCCAAAGAAGAAAGAACAAAGTGTTGACATGGTATCCCAAGGGAAGCCAAGAGGAAATATCAATCGTCGACAACAGATTGCTGCTATTGCGCCAGTCGTTAATTCAGCACCGAATCCGGGATTTACCCCACAGTTTCAGCAACAACAGCCTCGACCACAGGCTCAGCAGCTGAACAATAATCAGAATCGTGTGCAAAGAGCTCCACAGTTTGATCCGATTCCGATGACCTACACAGAATTGTACCCTGCACTGATTGAAAGAGGCCTTATTCAAACTAAAGCACCACCACCAGTACCTGAGAGACTCCCATGGTGGTACAAAGCTGAGGTCTCATGCCCTTATCATCAAGGAGCACCTGGCCATGATCTTGAGCATTGCATAGCTTTGAAATATGAAGTTCAGAGGTTGGTTAGATCTAATCTTCTCTCTTTCAGAAATTTGAATCCAAATGTGCAAGCAAATCCGCTGCCCAATCATGGAGGGCATGTTGTAAACATGGTGTATGGGTGTCCTGGTCCATACCGGGTCTATAATATCAATTACTCAAGAGCCAATTTGGTACAAATGCACGCCACTCTTTGTCGGGGGCAGAATTTTCGCCAGCATCAATACGGTTCCTGTAGAATATGTTGTGTATATCCTCACGGATGTTCAATTGTGAGAAGAGATCTCCAAGTTTTGTTGGATAATGGTACTCTTCAGATCTACCGAAATAGGGATGAAAATGAAGTTAACATGATAGGATGTTATCCGCATGAGCTTTTAGTCTCAGATATCAACTCGGAAATGCCTACAGTTAACGTCATCATTCCTCATTTCAACATGCCGGAGCGCATGGAAGTTACTTACAACAAGCCGAAGGTTCCTATTGCTCCTTTGATCATTTGTTTACCTGGACCTGTTCCTTATGACTCTGACAAGGCAGTTCCATACAACTACAATGCCACAATGATAAAGAATGGACAAGAAGTTCCTTTACCAACTCTTTCATCTGTCGTAAACATCGCTGATGTAAGTCGTGTAACAAGAAGTGGACGTGTGTATACTCCACTACCTCCAAAGCAGCCTGTTGTTCCTGCAACCAGGCAAAATCCTGTCAATACGCCAGTGGGGAATCCTGAGGAAACTCCTGTCAGTAATACAAACATTGATGTTGGTCAATCCAGTGGAACCAATGTCAATCCAGACTTTGATGAAATTTTGAAGCTTATCAAAAGAAGTGAATACAAGATTGTGGATCAGCTCATGCAGACTCCTTCAAAAATCTCAATACTTTCATTGCTGTTAAACTCAGAAGCCCACAGGGAAGCCCTGATGAAAGTCTTAGATCAAGCTTTTGTAGATCATGATGTGACTGTTGATCACTTTGATGGGATAATAGCCAACATAACTGCTTGCAACAATTTAAGCTTCTGTGATGAAGAACTCCCCGAGGAGGGCAGAAATCACAATCTTGCTTTGCACATTTCTATGAACTGTCAGTCAGACTCTTTGTCCAATGTGTTAGTAGACACCGGATCTTCCTTGAATGTGATGCCAAAGACGACTCTTGCTCGCTTGTCTTACCAAGGAATGCCTATGAAGTTCAGTGGTGTAGTTGTCAAAGCATTTGATGGATCGCGAAAATCTGTTATCGGTGAAGTCAACCTTCCCATGACAATTGGTCCACATACATTTCAAATCACCTTCCAGGTCATGGACATTCAAGCTGCTTATAGCTGTCTGTTGGGACGACCATGGATCCACGAAACAGGGGCAGTGACTTCTACGCTCCATCAAAAGTTAAAGTTTGTAACAAATGGAAAATTGGTAACAATAAGTGGAGAACAAGCCTTGATGGTGAGCCATTTATCCAATTTCTCTTTCATCAGTGCTGATGATGTGGAAGGAACTCCGTTCCAAGGTCTCTCTTTAGAAGACGAATCTTCCAAAAAGAAAGCATCGATCTCTTCTTACAAAGAGGCAGTAAAAGTAGTGAAAGATGGAACTACCACCGGCTGGGGGCAAGTTGTGATCCCGACCAAGAATGAAACTAGAGCAGGTCTCGGATGCTCACCAACATTCTCAAACGGCACCAAGAAGGATGAAACCCTTCGTCCGATCAAAGAAACGTTCCATAGTGGAGGGTTCCTTAACCCAATTCCTCAAGAGGTCAATGTCCTTATTGAGGAATGCATCGAAGAAGGTCTACCTGATCCTGAAGAAGAATGGAAATGTTATCTCAATGACTCGGGATACATATCTCAGGAAGAACCATATCCTCCTTCAGAAGAATCCAAAGGCAATGAAACTGAGCCTGTTCCTGCAGAAATCTGGGACACTTTGGGACAACCAAGTGGAAAATTTGATTATATGGTGAAATATACTGCACCTGAAAGTTACAAGATTGCGATTGAGGATATTCAACCAACTGGATGGGGAGATTCCTTTGAACATAATAGTCAACCAGAAGAGGCTTATCAGCCCTGTCAATTTTCTCAGCAGCCTGAAGTTACTGAAGATTTCGGATTCGATGTATCTGCCAAGGTTCATAATCCTGAAGATGGTTATTATCACATAAATGCCATTTTTGAAGATGAAGGGGAAGATGGTCCCGCAACTGACTCAGAAAGTGTCGCTGACAATGAGTCTCTTCATCCTGAAGACTGGGAAACACATCCTGAAAATTCTGAAGATTGTGACTCGTCTTATGCTCTTCAAGAAGTAGAAGAAGACCGTTTCAACTCTACAAAGAACAAGGGTGATAAACCAGGACCTTCAAATCCTGCTCGACCAGCGGTCAATGTCAATACTGAAGATAATTCTGGGGAGAATTTTCCTGAATACATAATACACAGAGGAGTTCGTTGCTACTGGAAGGCTGTCGACGTTCCGAATGTTGTTCGCCGCTCAAAGTAATCACCTCGCTGTTATTTTGACCTCCTGCCTTGCCCAAAGCAGAGAGATGTTTTATAGGGCTTTGCTTTTAAATGTTCCGCCCAAATAACTTTGTGTATAGGGCTTTGTTTTAAAAGTTTCCCTCTTTGTCCTGCCCAAGACAAATGAGTTTGTGTTTAGGGCTTTGTTTCAAAAATGAATCATAAATAAAGCGTCATTTTGAATTCCCTACATTATGTGTTTTATTTTTTGCTTTTTTCTGGAAATGGTAATCCTAAAAAACCAAAAAATAATAAAAAAAAACTTTTTCAAAAAAATCTGCATACACTCCTGCATTCATAAATTTTCTGAAATAAATATAAATCACATGTGCAGATTAACTATTGATAAACCCATTGAATGCAATAACCCTATGCCCTCTCCCAACTTTGAGTTTCCTGTATTCGAAGCCGAAGAAGAGGAAGAAGAGGAGATCCCAGACGAGATTTCTCGATTACTTAAGCACGAGGAAAGAGCCATTCTGCCTCACAAAGAGCCTTTAGAAAAAATCAACTTGGGTTCTGAAGAAGACAAAAAAAGAAGTGACCATTGGATCGCTGCTTGATGCTGATATCAAGAGTAAGTTGACAGACCTTCTCAAAGAATATGTTGACGTGTTTGCCTGGTCCTACCAAGACATGCCTGGGTTGGATACCAATATTGTTCAGCATTACTTGCCATTGAAGCCAGAATGTCCGCCGGTTAAGCAGAAATTGCGAAGGACTCACCCTGATATGGCTAACAAGATCAAAGTGGAAGTTCAAAAACAGCTCGACGCAGGTTTTCTAGTCACCTCAGAGTATCCTCAATGGTTGGCTAACATTGTGCCAGTTCCGAAGAAAGATGGCAAAGTCAGAATGTGTGTTGACTACCGTGACTTGAACAAGGCCAGTCCAAAAGATGACTTTCCATTACCGCATATCGACATGCTGGTTGATAACACCGCTAAGTTCAACGTCTTTTCCTTCATGGACGGTTTCTCCGGTTATAATCAGATCAAGATGGCTCCTGAAGACATGGAGAAGACATCATCATCACTCCCAAGGGTACTCATATCCCATTCTCCGCCAGATTGCTATTTGACTGTACCAACAACATCGCAGAATATGAAGCTTGTATCATGGGTCTCGAAGAAGCCATTGACTTAAGGATCAAGATCCTTGACATATATGGAGATTCAGCTCTCGTGATCAACCAAATCAAAGACAAATGGGAAACTTACCACCCTGGCTTGATTCCTTACAGAGATTATGCAAGACGTCTGTTGACTTTCTTCAACAAGGTTGAATTGCATCATATACCTCGAGATCAGAATCGAATGGCAGACGCCTTGGCTACTCTATCTTCCATGTTCAAAGTCAGTCACTGGAATGATGTGCCTAAAGTCATAATTACACGCCTTGAAAGGCCCGCCTATGTGTTTGCAACTGAAGCAGTCATCGATGATAAACCGTGGTTCCACGACATCAAACGCTTCCTTCAAACTCAAGAGTACCCGCTTGGGGCATCAAACAAAGATAAGAAAACTCTAAGGAGACTTTCTGGCAGTTTCTTCCTGAACGGAGATGTGCTATACAAAAGAAATTTCGACATGGTTTTGCTCAGATGCGTGGATAGACACGAAGCAGATATGTTAATGCATGAAGTGCATGAAGGGTCCTTTGGAACTCATTCAAACGGGCATGCAATGTCCAAAAAGATCTTAAGGGCAGGATACTATTGGTTGACAATGGAATCTGATTGTTGCAAACACGTGAAGAGATGTCACAAGTGCCAGATCTATGCAGATAAGATCTATGTGCCACCGACTCTACTCAATGTTCTCTCATCTCCATGGCCTTTCTCCATGTGGGGTATCGACATGATTGGAATGATCGAACCGAAAGCTTCAAACGGTCATCGTTTCATCTTGGTAGCAATTGATTACTTCACCAAATGGGTCGAAGCAGCATCTTACGCCAATGTTACAAGACAAGTGGTTGTGAGGTTTATCAAGAATAATATCATTTGCCGATATGGTGTTCCCAGCAAGATCATTACTGATAATGGTTCAAACCTGAATAACAAGATGATGAAAGAATTGTGTGAGGAATTCAAGATTGAGCATCATAACTCTTCTCCTTACAGACCAAAAATGAACGGCGCCGTTGAAGCTGCTAACAAGAACATTAAGAAGATCGTCCAGAAAATGGTCGTCACTTACAAAGACTGGCACGAAATGCTGCCATTTGCTTTACATGGGTACCGTACTTCAGTGCGTACTTCAACAGGGGCAACTCCCTTTTCTCTAGTATACGGCATGGAAGCTGTGCTCCCCGTAGAAGTTGAAATCCCATCAATGAGAGTCCTCATGGAGACTAAGTTATCAGAGGCTGAATGGTGTCAAAGCAGATACGATCAGTTGAACTTAATCGAAGAAAAACGTATGACTGCTCTATGCCATGGACAGTTGTACCAAGCAAGGATGAAACAAGCTTTCAACAAAAAGGTTCGACCTCGTGAATTTCAAGAAGGCGACCTCGTGCTTAAAAAGATCTTGTCTTTTCAACCAGATTCTAGGGGCAAATGGTCTCCTAATTACGAAGGCCCGTATGTTGTCAAAAGAGCATTTTCTGGCGGTGCCATGATTCTTACTACCATGGATGGTGATGAACTCCCACATCCTGTGAATGCTGATGCAGTCAAGAAATACTTTGTCTAAAAAATACAAAAGAACAGCTCGGTAAGTCGAAAACCCGCAAAGGGCGACTTAGGCAAAAATGAGCGTCTCGGTGGACTGAAAACCCGAAAGGGCGGTCCAGGCAAAAATTAGAGACAATAAACAGAAAAATTCATCCTGGTAGATTGAAAACCTGAAAGGGCAATCTAGGCAAAAATTAGGGATTTATGACAAAGTAACTGCATTAGTCTATACTTCGTCACCTGAAAAGTCTGTACTTCATCAAAGGATCTTCAATCAAATCATTATCAATCTGAAGCGACAAGCACAGTTGGAACTCAAAGTTGTTAGGGGGAATAGTAGTTATTGCTTTCAATGTAGCCTTTTCCGCATAATTACCATTTTCAAATTTTGTAAATACTCCATGGAATCACGCCTTTAGCTGATTTCCATCCTATTAAATAAATTTGAGCCTTGTGCCCATTTGTTTGCAATCTTTAATTTCTTTCAGCTTGCAAAATGACGCTTTAATTGTGTTATTCGTTTTTGAAAAAAAAGAAAAAAATAAGTTTTAAATGAATTTACTTCACTTTTCTTTTTCAAAATAAAAGCGAAATTTTCCTTTGAGTTGTGAACAACGGAAGGAACATCAACAGCTATCTCCATAGGATGAATCAAAGATTATGATAAGAAAAGCTCTTCTATCCCCAGTAAAGAAGGTCTTTTATTCCCAATGAAGAAGATCTCCAATCTCCAGTGAAGAGGTTCTTTCATCTCAATGAGAAAAGATGCTCATCTTCCCCAGAGAAGTTTAAAGCACACAGCATCATTCATCACCTGTGTTATCTACACCGTGTTGAAAAACATTTGCCAAGTATCTGGTTGTATTGCGGCATCGGTCCCTCTCCAGTATATACTCCTCTGTCTGTCAGTATTGTTAGCATGCATGCGACATTCACGACATTCATCATTCATACATATTTGCATCATTTATGCATTCTTGTATTTTTCATGTTTGCTTAAAAAATCACTTGTTCAGGATATATCTATCCTCGAAAAAAGAAAAAAAGGAAAAAGGAAAAAAGAAGAAAAAGAAACAAAAATGGGCGTGTCATCTCTCCAAGTAGGTTGTCACCCATAAGCAGAAAAGAATATCATTCTTTCTCCAGTTCCCCACTGAGATCATTCCTCGTGGAAGAAGGTTGCTTTAGTTTCTCCTCTCAAAACAAAGGAGAAAATCCCCAGTTGAGTTCATTCCTCATGGGTACAAAGTCTTGATTGACTGTTTCTTTCCAATTCATTCATGGTTAGAACCTTGTCTTTACCAGAGATTCAAATTCCGATTCCTCAAATAGAGTCGTGAAAAAAAACAGACAATAAGCAATAGCCTTATCATCTGAGCGGCTTATGTCTCTTTCAAAAGCTTTTTCCTCTCAAGGAAATCAATCCTGAAGACCATTTGACAATCAGGGCCTTATTACTGTTCACAAGGCTGGATAACCAGTAATTCCCCTAGCAAAGTCTCCAAGATCATTTTATCACTCGGCTGATAATTGATCATGTCTTCAGAACCACTATCACGAGGCTGGTAGTCGGTAACCTTTTGTTCTGGTTATATTATTTAACATGTCTATCCCAATGCTGATAGTCGATAATATTAACCGAACCTTTGAAACTCTTTTTACTTTGTCAAGTCTATCACTATGCTGATAGTCGGTAATACAGTTTCATACCTTTCACCTTCGCATTATTAAACAAGTCTATCCCCATGCAGATAGTCGGTAATGTCGATAGGTAAGCTTTTCTTACAAAGCTATCATTCCCAGGCGAAGCATACACTTGCTTTCCCGAAAAAAACGGATTCTCTTCCTAAAACGGATTGAGACATCCTTCCCGATCTCTTTTCCCCAGCGGAGTCAGTTCTTGATACTCCCTCGGTAAAGATATCCTTGCATCATTCGCAATTTTGGTATCTTAGGTCCAAAATTCGCGTCTTCTGATATTTAAGTCTCTTCCACCCTATCAAAACGAAGATTTTCAATCTTCATGTCTCAGGTTGAAGAAACTTAAATAGGGGCATCTGTCATACCCCAATTTTTGACCTAAGATACCACCTCATATCATAGCATATGCATCATTTGCATCTCTAACAAATTGCATAGCTTGTGTTTGCTACTTGTGACTCAGCAGGGTTTAATCAGGAAATCACTCATCAGTGCAAATAACAATCAATTAGGGTTTTGTTCTCCCTTCATTTCAAATGAATCATCTTCATCAACAATCAACATTTGGTCCTCAGAGATCCATCTCAACAAGCTCAAAGGCTCTGAATCGACTGAATTAGGGTTTTGACTGAAGATAGCATACTCCTGACTTTTGCTCAGAGATTGACCTAATGGCTTGGGACATGATATCAAGACCTCAAGTGCATCATTTTGACCTAATCCATTGGCTCATAACATCTCCTACACCAAGATTGATCAGACAAATCCTCAGATCAGGGTTTTGAACTATCAGGGACTGAAATCAGGGATCACATTTGGGAAACCCTAAAAATCCCCAGGAAGTCAATCAAAAGTTTCAATCATCCTCAAATAATCCCTATGACAAAATCCAATAGAAATTGTATCTCAATTCAAGATTCACAGTCACCATTTGGTCCTCAAAGATTCACTTCAATAAGCTCAAAGGCTTTGAATCGACCAAATTAGGATTCTTCATTCAATCACTCATTCTTTGCAAGATAATTTCGTGTTCATGGCGGTTTTCCAGTTTTTATGCGTCATTGCCATTTGTGTGATTTAAGAGATTCGTTTGGAATTTATTTCGCGACTCTTGGTTTATGGATTCATTATGGTGAAGAATTGATTCATATGGATTATTTGAAAATTGGTACAAGTCTGAAACAATTCATGGAAATTTCACTGAAATTGCAAGGAATATCTTTTAGTCCATTTGTTGAAAGATTATTTCAAGTATGGTTTAAAACCATAAATTCAAGAATTAGAAGTTCATTGGTGCAAGAACAAACTTCACTACTTCAAGAATATTCCACCATTTACTTTTGAAAAAGGATCATTCAAAGGAATTCAAGAATTGATTAGAGACATAGAAAATTGCATTTGAAGTTCATTCAAGAAATATTCAAGTTCCATACAATTTCATTCAAGATTCTAAAAGAATATTTCCAAATGGAATTCTTTTACATAAAACAAGTTCTAAGTTACACATGGATTACAAAAGGAACTTTATCTAAAGTTCAAGAATTACATCATTTCAAGAATACAAAGTTCATACATTTTTCAAGTTGGAATGAATTACAAGAAAAAAGAAAAAAACTTCAAAGACTTTCTTGAATTCTTCATTCTTCAAAGTCTTCATTCTTCAAGTTCAAATTTCTTCATTCTTTCTTCAAAGGTCCTCATGCAACATGAAAAAAGAAACAAAAAGAGGGGTGAAATTAGCAAAAGTCAAAGAATGTCAAAGAGAGATTTTTATGTCATAAAATTATGCAACTTAGAGATATCATAAAATGACATAAAAATTTACACACATGGCTTATATCATGAGAATATCTTTGCATAATGACATAAGGAATATATTCTTATTCTTATTCTTATTCTTGCAATGATGAAGAATATATTCTTATTCTTATTCTTGCAATGATGAAGAATATATTCCTATTCTTGCAATGACCATAACGTTCCAATCAAGTTTCCTAATTCCTAACACATCCTAAGCTTTGCCTATAAATAGGAAATGATCTCTTTGAAGCAAAAGACACCAAAGCAACCTTAACTACTTGCTTTCTCACTTCTCTCATAATTGTAAAGTTTCTTAGTTCCAAAGTAAGGAAGGAGGAAAAGGTAGTTCTTCATACCTTACTTGAAGATCTTCATCTTCAAGCTTCCAACCACTTGAAGTTGAACTTCAAGTATCCCATAAATCCAAAAAGAGAGGTGTTGTGGCATCACCTTCATCAAAAAGCCTACAACAATTTCAAAAAAAAAGAGGTTGTTAGTAACAACAATTCAAAAGTTGTTTCAAACAATAATTCAAAGTTGTTCCATCATCAAGAACAACACGGTTTCAATTCAAAAATCGCAAGGAGGGAGAAAAGAGAGTAACTTACAGCTTGTTCATCTTCATCACAACAAACTCTCAAAAAAAAAATTCAACAGTCTTCGAGCTTCCAATCGTTCCTGCAGGTGTGAATGGCAACACGGTTCAGAATCACAGCGGTAACAACAACCCAAAGCAAAAATTCAGCAGCTGTAACAACATGAATTGCAACAAAAGTTCATAACGGATTCAAAGCTTCTACAACAACAATTCAAATTTGTTTCAAACAATTTGCAACAATTCAAATTGTTCTTTAAAAGGATCAAAATTCAGCAACAACAATAGTTGCAATAACAACATCATTGAAGGTTCTTGCTCACCTGCAATCGAAACACCGACGCTGCAAAATCACGACTCAGCATCACAGCAACAACCATTCCAAAATTCAGCAGCGACAACAGTTGTGTCAACAACAACTCGCGGTGCAGAATCAATCATCCGCAGCAGCAACTCGCGAACAATTCAGAAGCAGTTCAGCAACATCAATCCAACAACTCAGAATAACATCAACAACAACAAATTCGGTTTCCAAAAGCAGAATAAGATACATACCTCAACATAAATCCGGCAAAATCCTCCTTGCCTCAAGTAAGTCGTTTCCACTCTCAATCTCAATATTACTGCTTAAATCATATCTGCAAATATAGTGTTCATCTGGAAACCGAAAATAAAAAAATGCATAAACATTTGTTGTTATACTGTTAAACAAAATTGAAAACGAAATTAAAGACACAAGCCTAGAATTTTGCTTCTGATTTCTCTTCCATGGCCGCTGTGAGTCAAGGTCAAGAGAGGTTTTCGTTTGTTTTTGTTGTTCGTCACAAAACCGAGGGAAAGTTTGAGTTCGCCATTGTTTCTCACGGTGAGAATCCGAGAGAGCGTGAGAAGAGCAAAGAGAGGCTTTCGCTGTTGTTGTTTTGTTCCAAGAGAGAGAGCCACGTTCTTGCAGTAGACTTGGTTTCACTGAGAGAGGCCATAGTTGTTGTTGCTCAACGTGAGAAAGATGAAGAGTTTTTCAGAAAAAAAAGGGGAAAGAGAGATGCAAGAGGCGCTGCCTCATTCCCATAGTTTAGGGTTTTTTTGTTTTCCAACCCATGTGTTTTACTAGTAACATGGGCGGATCCGGGTCATTCTGACCCGACCCGGTCCGCCCCCCCTTTTTTTTTTTAGAATTATTTTAGCTTTTCATTTGGGCCATGCACCTCCCATTTCAGTCTAAACCCCCCGGCCCATTTAATTAGTTTCTTTTTTAACTAATTCATCTCTTATTTTATTTTTATTTTCATGAGTTTAAGTTATTTTTATTTTAATGTAGGATTTTAAGTTCATTTTTTTCTAATCCTTATTAAAATGACAAAAATATGTTTTTTTAGATTAAAAGTTTTCTTTCAATATTTTTATAAGTGTGTTTTTTTTAATTCTTATTAAAACTCCAAAAAATATATATTAGATGCATATTATCTTTATGGTTTCTGATTATTTTTATCTTTTCATGAAAAAATCACAAAAAAAATATATCTTTTCTTTTAGAATTAATTTTTATTTGAATTTGATATTTCATATTTAATCATTTAAATTTCTAATTGGTTACTGTTGCACATTACTTGAGTTTTCTAACTTCATCCGAGACTTCGAGATTATTTCTCTGTTGTCTTTTGGATTTTTTCTGTTTTGTTTGGTCTTCTGTTTGCTGTAGAAGTCCATAAACAATTATTAGATGATCATGAAGTGCTGAAAGCTGTGAGCTTATCCGACTATTCTTTTCTGCTGGTGAGGATGCTTAACATTTGTTAAAATCCTAATTTATTCAAAGCACACCACTCGAGGATCACGGTAACACCTCAAACTCAGAAATCCAATTTTCTCATTCTTCGAGGTAAGCCTAAAACTCAATCAACTGTTTTCACAACAGTAATCAATTCACTTTCAAATCATCCATTGTTTTTCAAAACGATGTGGGGCCTCTCGAATATTAGAGAGTATAAGTCCCTTTCGTCTTTCTTTGTACAGTTTTTGTTTTAACAGAAAACTTTTTTCCAAATAAACTTCCAAACAGTTTTTTTAACAAACAAATCTTTCAACTCTTTTTTAAACCATCCACCATGTTTTATGAAAATAAAACATGGGCCTCTCGAATATTAGAGAGTATAAGTCCCTTTCCTTTTCTTTATACAGTTTTTCTTTGTACAGAAAACTCTTTCAAAACAAATCTTCAAACCGTTTTTTCAAACAACGCGTCTGTAAATAAACAGTCAACCATGTTTTGTAAATAAAACACGGGCCTCCACGTAGGTATAAGTCCCAAGCCCCTTTTGTACATACCCATTCCAGTACATGAAATTAGGTATTTCATTGTACGCCTTTTGTACATATCTCAATCAGTTTGATTTTTAACTTTAATAACAAACCAAAAATGAAGGTTTCTTTAAATCTTCCCAAAAATATACCATGGGCCTCCATGTAGGTATAAGTCCCAAGCCCTTTTGTGAATACCTGTTTACATAGTTTTGAATAAACTCAAATGGACCTCTCCCCGAGTGTGAGTCCCGAGCCCTGTGTATACAAATGGATCATGCTTACAGGTATATTTCCTTCATAAACTCCATTATATACACACACTCTGTCATATATGTATAATTGTTCATGTAATTGTTCATGTACTTGTGCATATTTGTTTGTACTTGTTCACATTTGTGATTATGTTATATGCTTGTTCAACTTAGTACAACACTAGGTTCCCCATAGCCTCCTATTGGGCTTCGTGCAAAGAATCTCCACTAGTTTAGGTTAGGACAAAGAGTATGGTTTCCCGGTGAAATCGCTCTAAGAGCTCAAACCAACTATACCATGCCTCCCCTTGGGCTTTGTACAAACGAGTGACCCTCCCATAGCTTCCTCTTGGGCTTACAATGCAAGGACCCCGGATTGTCCCTCCCATAGCCTCCTCTTGGGCTTACAATGCAAGGACCCTCGGATAGCCTCCTCTTGGGCTTCGTACAAGGACCCACGGGCTTCTTATAAGCATCCCCAATATCCAAATCAAATACCCTAGGAGATTAGACATTTTTCATCTCTATACTAGGAGTATCTCTTATATATCATCACAAACAATCAATCAATCAAACTTTTTTTTGCCACAAGGCTGGCTAATCAATCAAATTTCTTTTTGCCACAAGGCTGGCTAATCAATCAAACTGTTTTACCACCGTACTGGATGATTAATCAAAGTTTTTGTCACAAGGCTGACTTCATTGAAACTTTTGCCACGAGGCTGGCTGATTAATTAAAACTTTTTGTCACAAGGCTGACTTCATTGAAAGTTTTTGCCACAAGGCTGGTTAAACAAAAACATCTTTATCATTCTAAGCACCCTAAGTGGCATGGCCCCGGGCTTATAATGAAAAGATTTTTAAACAAAAATCAAACAGATGTATGTGATGATATAGATTAGATACATCTAGCATTTAGACGACATTTGTCTATTTTTCTTTGCTTCCACTAGCATAAGTGGGAACTACGATTGCTCTGACTTTCTCAACATCCCTTTGAGAATACGTAGGCATAAGGTCGATCCTTGGCGAGCAAAACAAAACAAAAAAAACCATTCAAACCTTAGCACCCGTAGACCCCGAGCTACAGATGCTCTGATTCCCTCTAGGGGATATGTATGCAGAGGATCGCGATGATCTTTGCGAGCATAATCAAACAAACACCTTAGGTCCCACCTATTTCACAAGAACCTCCACCACAACAAGAATGGAATAAAACATAACAAAGAAACCTATAGAGTACTATAGATACGTTGGGTGCTAATACCTTCCCTTCGTATAACCAACCCTCTTACCCAAAGATCTCTCCCCCCACTTTTAGGTTATTGCAGCTTTTTTCCTTTTCCTCCTTTGGAAATAATAAAAAGTTTGGTCGGTACAAAAGAAAAATCATTTTTTTGAGCACTCGAGCCCAAAGAAGGCATCAGGTGTCTCATCCACAAAAAAGAGGAAACAAAAACGATTTTTCGCCCGCGACACCTGCAAAACACTTAAACCATGTAGAACTTGCAGTTCTTGTTAGTAAATGTGTGGGAGATTTACCCAGCAACTGATAGATTAATCAAATCATTTATCATTTATCTTCTCCCCCTTTTTGTCATAACATCAAAAAGAATATTTCAAAAGATTTAGATGCATAAAACGACAAATAGAATCACTGGAATGTAAAAGCAAAGAAACTTTTCATTGATAATCAAAAGATATTACAAGAAGTTCCTATGTTTAACAAGATGAGAAACATTCCTAGCAAATACAAACAAGATGAGAGGGAAAGAGAAGAGTTTGAAGAGTATTTAAAAGAAAATAAAATGAAACGAATGATGAATAGCATTTAATGTTACGTGACGTGAGGAGAGATAATAAAGACAAATGAGGTGACTAGCACAGTTACCTATGGTCGGTGTCCCTTCAACTGCACGCACGTTTATCCATGAATAGTAACGACAGGTTTACCATCCCGAGATAAAACGTAACAGCTGTTTTGCTTTAAAAGAGGTTCTGAATCAACTTAGACAATGAAACGTTAGTAATAACCGAATCATAATTTCTAAAAGATTTCAATCAGAACTTCTGATATAAAAAATAATCCATTTTCATTTCAGAAGATACTCATACATGAGAACTTCTCATCTTCTCATTCTGGGCATAAATCCATACTGATGTTCTTCAGAATGAACTTAAACCTATCTTCAGCCAGGGGTTTTGTAAAGATATCAGCCCATTGATGGTCTGTATCAACAAAGTTTAAAGATATAACACCCTTCTGAACATAGTCCCTTATGAAATGATGTTTAATCTCAATATGTTTAGCTTTTGAATGAAGAATAGGATTCTTAGATAAACATATAGCAGAAGTATTATCACAGAATATAGGAATGTTACTCTCAAATATCTGATAATCTTCTAACTGACTCTTCATCCAGAGCATCTGTGTACTACAACCAGCAGCAGCGACATATTCTGCTTCTGTTGTTGATAGAGCAATAGTTGCTTGATTCTTGCTATACCAAGAGATCAAATGACTTCCAAGAAATTGGCAACTTCCTGAAGTACTTTTTCTTTCAATTCTGTCTCCAGCATAGTCAGCATCGCAGAATCCTACTAAGTTGTATTCTTTAGATTTTCTGTAGACTAAGCCAACATTAGTAGTACCTTTCAGATACCTTAGAATTCTCTTAACAGCAGTTAAATGAGATTCTCTAGGATCTGATTGGAATCTAGCACACAAACAAACACTGAACAGAATGTCAGGTCTAGAAGCAGTCAGATATAGAAGAGATCCAATCATACCTCTGTATAACTTCTGATCTACCTTCTTACTTACCTCATCCTTACCTAGGATGCATGTTGGATGCATAGGAGTTTTGGCTTCTTTGCTGTCTAGAAGATTAAACTTCTTCAGAAGTTCCTTCACATACTTGGTTTGGTGAACATACGTTCCTTCTGATGTTTGATTTATTTGTATTCCAAGGTGTAGCAACCTGCCTAAAAATTTATATATTTAGAGTCGCCACCTATTCTACCAAGGCGAATAGGAAACCTATGCAATTAAGAGATCAGGGTAAGATACTATATTCAGGTCGAGGGAAGGTGTTAGGCACCCTAAACCCTTTCCTAAGGTTTTATATTCACAGTAAAGGTTTATGGCTAATTATTAAGGTTAATAGCTAAGGAAATGAGAAGGGGGAAAATTGAGATTTTAGGGAGGGGGACTCGCCTTGTTGCCAAGTGCCTACGTACCTCCTTAGGGAGGATCAGAGTCTACGTAGTTCGGGCACAGAGTTGTACGCCCTAGAATTGAATTAGATTTGTTATGGTTGGGAATTGTTTTAAAGGCTTTTTGAATGGCCTATCGCAGTTTTGAATGAGGATGAAAATCCGTAGTTTGATATTGATGTTTTGAAAGGTTTGAAAAGTGTTTTGAGGTTTGGGCGTACAACCCTGATTTTAATTTGTTACCATTAATCGCGATGATCAATAGGTTTGATCACCATAATTAACAGATTAATAAAAGCATTGCTAATTATTCTAATCGATTGATTCGATTATCATCGTTAGCAAATTGATGTGTTTTATTTATTTCATTTTACCGTTACCCCTCATAATCAATAGATTTGATTACAAATAATAACGGATTTTTAAAGGGAAATATGCTAATCATCGTAACCAATAAGATGGTTAAAACCTTTTAGCAAAATAAAATGTATTTTTATATTAATCAATTAAATAATTTATTATTAACCATCGCGACCGATTAATTCAGTCGAAACGAATAATAAATAAAAAATCCTAACACTTTGGCCAAATGGCCAGTGGGATTGGGCAAACCCTAATACCTTGATAACAATCTTCTAGGGTTTTTGTGATTTAACAGTTAAAACTGATAAAATAAATTAATCGACATAATTGAATAATCGAGAAAATAATCCTAATGTTAATTATATTATTAATATGATTTTAAAATTAAATGATGTATATAATAAAAATAATTAAAACCAACTATATAATTATATAAATAATTTAAAACAAATAAATAAAGGATTATTAAGAAAACCTGGACATCAATCCTGTGCTGCTGGCCTCTAAGGCTCCATGGTAGAGGCGCAGCTTCTGTACGTTAGATCTGGATTATTGGAGATAAAACTGAGGGTGCATGGTGAGCGCGTGGGGCAGCAGCGCGCTGGATCAGGAAGGATAGTCATAGATTGATTTCAACTTTCATTCTTCGTCTACCTTTTGCACCTGCAAGCCAAACTGGAAAGTTCTCTATTCACGTTTTAGCCTAAACAAAATGCAACATCGGCTGTTCCCGTTTTAGCCGAAAAGTATATTATATAAATCCTCATCCCTGAAAATTTACTAAACAAAACGCAATAGGATCTTATATAAAAGATGTGAACAACATATTATATAGAACAAAACATAACAATATATACTTTTAGAGGAGTGCTATTCATACACCCAAAATCATACACCTATACTTACACTAGATAGAATACAGGAAAGATAAGCATTCATTTGTATTGGAATAAGTGAAAAATTAATTATTAAATATTATAGAAATATCAAACCGTAGGAAAATACGGTGTAGTTGTCATGTGCAGTGTAAAAATATCATTCTTGATACTTTTATTATTAAAAACGTAAACAGTATATACTTATATTAAAGATGTTGCACACAGTATATACTTATACTAAATAACGTAAACGTAAAAATATTTGTATAATATACCGCACCTAACCGCCATGCTTGATACCTGAACAACATCTAATATATAAAACAAACACAAACAGTGTTGATTACATATAAAAAGTTAAAAATATATATAATGAATGTATATTATATATTAATAAACGAAAGCGGTATATATATATATATATATATATATATATATATATATATATATATATATATATATCAAAACCTACAATCTAAAGGTTAAATTAGGGTAAACCTAAGAGTTTTGACAGAGTCATTGTCAGATCGAGTCAACAATGACCAAAGGCCAAAAGCCATGTATAGTGAAAATAGGCCATTGTCAGATCGAGACAACAATGGCCAAAAAAAACTTTTTTTTTTGGGGAGGCCTCATAGGTAATCATCGGCCGAAAATGCTTGAGTTTGTGATTGAGTTTGAATGATTTGAAATCGTGTTTGAGTGGTTTGCAAATTAGTTTGAAAGGGGAAAGGGTTCGTCAGCTCTTGTCAGTTGATCGACAATGGCGGATTAGGGATGTTCAAGACAAACCCTCCAAGGGAGAAGAGAAAAGAACGTAGAACGTAGTTTTGAGTATGTGTGAATTTGTGAAAAAAAGTACGTGAAATTGGAAGAAGATCCAAAAAACCCCCTAATAGGATTGTCAAAGGTTCTATTTATAATGTTAGAAATTAGGTTAAAAATCCCAAAAGGGAAATAACCCAATAAATTTTGTCATTTTTAATAATAATAAAATAATAATAAGAATTAATTAAATAATAATAATCCTAATACTAATAATATTAAAATTAATAATGCTAAAATTCTAATAAGAGTCAGTAATAATATTTTAATAAAAACCCTTATGATGAGATAAATGGACTGACTGGTTTTGGGCTCAAAATACCTGCTAATTACACCCCAATAAAAATAGTTTTATAAGAGCGTGGGTTTAACAATAGATATGTTAAACCCCATAACTCTTAATTTTAATACCCTTGATAAATTATTAGACGAGAATTGATCGGGCAAATTTTGGGGTATGACAGTTGCCCCTGTTCAATCTTCTTAAACCTGAAGAGGTAGAAGATGATTGGACACTGAAATGCCCTGAAATTTGCTTGCGTAGGGAAGGAGTTCCGCGGGAGATGGGCTTATAGATGCCACCCATTTACCTGGCAGGATATTTGTCTAAAGCATATGCTTTTCAGACCTGGATCATTTGATTGTATCTGAGGAGAGAGGAAGTAATGTCTTACATAAGACTACCTGAAAAGGTTCCTGAATAGAGTATATCGAAGGTTGATGCGAAGAAGCTTAGGCTTTGAACAATGCTTAGGAAGAATGTCTTGGAGAAGACTAACTGAGGAGTTCTTTAAAAGAACTAAGTGCGTCTTAGAAAAGATTGGATAAACATTTTAAGAAGGCTACCTAGAAAGGCATGATATGTCTTAAATAAGACTCACCTAGAAAGGCTCCTAAAAAGATATGAAACGTCTTAAACAGGACTCACCTGGAAAGGCTCTTAGATAGGATACGGGATATCTTAAACAAGACTTACCTAGAGAGATTCCTATAAAGGGAACGATATGTTTTAAACAAAACTATCTAGAAAGATTCCTATAAAGGATATGGCATGTTTTAAACAAAACTACCTATAAAGGTTCCTATAAAGGGCACGATATGTTTTAAACAAAACTACCTATAAAGGTTCCTATAAAGGGTGTGGCATGTTTTAAACAAAACTACCTATAAAGGTTCCTATAAAGGGAATGATATGTTTTAAACAAACTATCTAGAAAGATTCCTATAAAGGACATAAGACGTTTTAAACAAAACTACCTAGAAAGGTTCCTATAAAGGACATGAGACGTTTTAAACAAAACTACCTAGAAAGGTTCCTATAAAGGACATGAGATGTTTTAAACAAAACTACCTAGAAAGGTTCCTATAAAGGACATGAGACGTTTTAAACAAAACTACCTAGAAAGGTTCCTATAAAGGACATAAGATGTTTTTAAACAAAACTACCTAGAAAGGTTCCTATAAAGGACATAAAGCGTTTTAAACAAAACTACCTAGAAAGGTTCCTATAAAGGACATAAGACGTTTTAAACAAAACTACCTAGAAAGGTTCCTATAAAGGACATAAGATGTTTTAAACAAAACTACCTAGAAAGGTTCCTATAAAGGACATAAAGCGTTTTAAACAAAACTACCTAGAAAGGTTCCTATAAAGGACATAAGACGTTTTAAACAAAACTACCTAGAAAGGTTCCTATAAAGGACATAAGATGTTTTAAACAAAACTACCTAGAAAGGTTCCTATAAAGGACATAAAATGTTTTAAACAAAACTACCTAGAAAGGTTCCTATAAAGGACATGAAACGTTTTAAACAAAACTACCTAGAAAGGTTCCTATAAAGGACATAAGACGTTTTAAACAAAACTACCTAGAAAGGTTCCTATAAAGGACATAAGACGTTTTAAACAAAATTACCTAGAAAGGTTCCTATAAAGGACATGAAACGTTTTAAACAAAACTACCTAGAAAGGTTCCTATAAAGGATATGAAATGTTTTAAACAAAACGACCTAGAGAGGTTCCTATAAAGGATATGAAATGTTTTAAACAAAACGACCTAGAGAGGTTCCTATAGAGGATATGAAACGTTTTAAACAAAACTACCTAGAAAGGTTCCTAATAAGGACATAGAGCGTCTTAGACAAGACTACCTAGAAAGGATAGGATACATCTTTAACAAGATTGCCTAGAAAGGTTAGGATACATCTTAAACAAGACTGCTTGGGAAGGTTAGAAATTCTTTGATTGCTTCTGGATTGTCTTTGAAGAAAGACTTGGAATGAGGTATTGGAATTGTATCTGTTAAGATTGAATCGTTGATACGATCGTATTTGCGCTGTAATTGGATGATAACATCCTTTTGATTATGAAGTGACCTGAAAAGGCAGCGTTAGTTTTATGCAATGTCATGATGCATGTGTCATGTAATGAGATTCTCAAAATAAATGAGAATTATGCATGTATGCCGATCCCACACTGCGGGACGTAAATAGTACAAGCGTGGGAAGATCAACTACGCAACAACGCTTCTAGTGTGATTTCCCCGATATCAAAAATTTTGAGAGACGTGCCCCTTAATTTGAAGGAGGGACCTTTAGAGGGAACTCGAATTTCACCATGTCTTGCCTGATATGCATTGCCCCAGTGTTTGAATTCTTGAAAGATATGCCCCTAGTCAATAGGATCCTTGATTGTATGCCCCTGTTTTAGGAAAACTCTTTGAACGTGGTTTCCCTATTCAAGGGTCTTTATCAGGAATGATCGTCTTTGATTAGACCAATTTCGAGGTCTCCTTGATGCTAGGTGTTGATTTGAATGTGAAGCAGATGCTTTTCAGAATGATTCATGCGTTTCGGTCACGCCTGACAGCCAGTGATTTGCTGAGTACTCAGAGTAAGATGATGTCTTCTATAAGACTACCTGAAGAGGTCCTTGGAAAGAATGGGAAATTGTCTTAAACAAGACTGCGCTTTAAACAAAGCTCGAATGGATATGTTTGTGCAGAGGGTCAAAAGTATTCCTATAGAGGATAAAGACTATTTTGAGGAATGTGGGGTTTTAAACAAAACTTAGGAAAAACATCTTGAAGAAGATTAACCTAGAAAGGATATGAGACTGTCTTATAGAAGACTCTCTACTTTAAACAAAGTTTGACAAGGTTCTTGGAAGCATGAGAGAAGTTTGAATATGTCTTAAAAGACTAACTAAAAAAAGTTAAGAGATGTCTTACAGAAGACTACCTAGAAAAGGTTCTTGGAAATGAATATATCTTAGAGAAGACTGTCTGAAAGGGTTTGAAAATAGAAAGGATAAGAAGGTGGGTCTTTAAAAGACTGTCTGAAGAGGGCTCCTAGAAAGGGTAAAAAGTATTTGAACATGTCTTAAAGAAGACTATATGGACAAATTGAGAAATATCCTATACAGGTTCCTGGAAAGGATGTGAGAGTGGCATTGACGCCATCTGCTACTGAGTGACCTTTGCAACGTGCCCCCAGGTAATGGGCTTTCCCTATGGGCTATTCAGCGTCTTTGAGAGATTCTATGGATCTTGATTAGATTGCCCCATGTAAATGGGATAATGACGAGTTATGCCGTGTGTACACATTAGTCATCCCAGTCATGCGTAAGGGATGTTTCTTCTTTTGACGAGTTTTTTTAAAGCTTCTTCGTCAGTTAGTAGGATTTTTTAGCCATTAGCCATGCCCCATGCAACTCCTCCCTGATGTTTAAACATTTGAATCTACATAGACAAGTGTACTTCATAATGTAATTCATAAGATGCGAATGCATATGTCTGTCTTGAAAGTTTAAAAACATTTTTTTTTTTGAGTGAAACAAAGTTTTTTTTTGTAAGAAAGTGATATCAACTCAAGAGTTATAGTAGACCTTAAGGAGTCGGGATACCTTTGGTAACAGTATGCTTTCGAACTAACCATGCTTCAGTTAGGACTTTTAAGGGTTGTAATGTGGCTTGGTTCACGGTTTAAAGAAACAAAAGATAGAGGCTCAAAGTTTATTTGTACCCATCCCAATCTTCGTGATGTTCTCCAGTCCTATGCTCAGTTGACTATGCGTTTAGGCTCCAAAAGACTTTGGGAATTATAACATTGATATTTATGATGGTTCAAAAACCAAAGGTTTATTTGCAAAGGCAGTCATTCTCCTTTTTTGTAATTTTTTCTTTTGTCGAAGGTACATAGTAACCTTTTTTCGACTTTATTATCCCTAACTTTTGCCTGAACTGTTTGTTTTAAAACTGCAGTCAGCGGGATGCCCCAATGTTGCCTAAGTCTCCTTAATAGGTTTTGACTTAGCAGGCCTTTGTATTGCTTTCGTGGATATTGACTGCCGGATTTAATGATGATGGGGAACCATCGGTGATTATGTTCAAAGGAACAATTTGGAATGATTAAGTTAACTGAGCAGCTACCCTACCCCAGGTTGTATATGAAGGGTTTTATTTTATATGAAGGAAAACTCCTACTTCTTTAGGCTCAAAGGGGTTGACGAGGGATTAACATCCTTATATCTCCGTTACTTAGGAATTGAAACAATGCCTGTACATCGTCAACACGGTCTGTTCGAAAGTATAGTGTATGAAATTATGGTATCGTTTTCGTCATTCTCCCTCTAAAGGTGTAAAACTTTTAACTAGAGTTGAATATCACAAATAAGAAAACTAGGTAAAAACACAGTTTTAAATATAGTGAGAACACTAGGAATAAATCAAGACAAACGTAAGCAATGCATTAATGATTATTGTAAAGTACACAGCATATGCTGTAAGACTAATGTTTAAACAAACGGAAAGAAATTGCGAATGAAAACAGAACTAATGATCTGAGAAATCCCCCATCGAGCCACCTATGGCTTTAGACTTGCTAGGATCTTCGAACTCAATGAGCCCTTCTTCAATCAAATATTGGATCTTGTGCTTTAACGGCCCACAATCCTTTGTATCGTGACCAGGACTATCTGAATGATAAGCGCACCTAGCCTGATGCTTGTACCCAGGAGCGGGGTTAGCCGGAGCTGAGTATGGAGGCAGCAGAGTTACCAAGTTTTGGTTGAGCAGACGTTGCAAAGCTTGAGACAATGGCATGTACAACGGAGTGAATGATCGTTTTGGCTTGGACCTCCAGGTGCGTTGGCCACCCTGTTGCTTTTGCTGATCCATTGATCTCTTCTGCTGAAATCTTGTTGGATAATATGGTCGGGATGTTAGGTTATCCTTCCCAATGGTCCCTTGTTCTAGAGATAGAAGAGGAATCTTCTCTTAATGTCATGAAAATGATGTGTATGCCATGCATGATATGTATGATATCCTTTTTTCTTTCTTTTTTTTTTGAATAAAATATGATGCAAGAATGCCCCTGAGGAATGATGCATGCAAACACAAAGATATAGCAACAAACCAATCAAAACAAAAACAAATCAAACAAGACAAAAATGCAAATCAGATCATCATATTTCAAGAAATCCAGGTTCATAGGTTCGACGTAGCGGCTCTTGGGAGCCAACCTTATTATAGGGGGGTTCTAGAAGGTCTCATGGGGTCGTTCGTAGCCTCCGAGACTTTTTGTCTCTTTGGATTTTAGAACAACTCATTTTATCCATGAGGTTCGAATTTTTGGGGTAGGTTCCCGGAGAGATCAGCCAAGTATCCAGTCCTGCCCTCAACAAAGTCAAGCCTCGTTTTGGACATTTCCGAATACTCAACCCACTCCGAGTGGAGTTATCAATGAGACTCGTAGGCGATTCATACTCCCCTATTGATCTCAAAGTTAACTCCCACACTTAGGGTTTAACACAGCATAGAAAATACCAGCAATGCATATAAAAATACAACAACAGGCAATTAGATATAAATATATTAACATAAATAATTAAATATAAACATATTATAAACAATTAAATATTTTTAGATAAAAAACAAATAAACAATTTTTTTTTAAAAAAAAATAAAAAAATAAAAAAATAATAATTACAAACCCTAAAAAAAGGCGAATTAGCCAAACCCTAAAAAGTTGTCAAACCCAAACCCTGCCAAAACCTAAAACGTATAGGAGCATAGTATTCACTATTTAAGTTGTCCCCAGCAGAGTCGCCAGCTGTAGCAACCTGCCTAAAAATTTATATATTTAGAGTCGCCACCTATTCTACCAAGGCGAATAGGAAACCTATGCAATTAAGAGATCAGGGTAAGATACTATATTCAGGTCGAGGGAAGGTGTTAGGCACCCTAAACCCTTTCCTAAGGTTTTATATTCACAGTAAAGGTTTATGGCTAATTATTAAGGTTAATAGCTAAGGAAATGAGAAGGGGGGAAAATTGAGATTTTAGGGAGGGGGACTCGCCTTGTTGCCAAGTGCCTACGTACCTCCTTAGGGAGGATCAGAGTCTACGTAGTTCGGGCACAGAGTTGTACGCCCTAGAATTGAATTAGATTTGTTATGGTTGGGAATTGTTTTAAAGGCTTTTTGAATGGCCTATCGCAGTTTTGAATGAGGATGAAAATCCGTAGTTTGATATTGATGTTTTGAAAGGTTTGAAAAGTGTTTTGAGGTTTGGGCGTACAACCCTGATTTTAATTTGTTACCATTAATCGCGATGATCAATAGGTTTGATCACCATAATTAACAGATTAATAAAAGCATTGCTAATTATTCTAATCGATTGATTCGATTATCATCGTTAGCAAATTGATGTGTTTTATTTATTTCATTTTACCGTTACCCCTCATAATCAATAGATTTGATTACAAATAATAACGGATTTTTAAAGGGAAATATGCTAATCATCGTAACCAATAAGATGGTTAAAACCTTTTAGCAAAATAAAATGTATTTTTATATTAATCAATTAAATAATTTATTATTAACCATCGCGACCGATTAATTCAGTCGAAACGAATAATAAATAAAAAATCCTAACACTTTGGCCAAATGGCCAGTGGGATTGGGCAAACCCTAATACCTTGATAACAATCTTCTAGGGTTTTTGTGATTTAACAGTTAAAACTGATAAAATAAATTAATCGACATAATTGAATAATCGAGAAAATAATCCTAATGTTAATTATATTATTAATATGATTTTAAAATTAAATGATGTATATAATAAAAATAATTAAAACCAACTATATAATTATATAAATAATTTAAAACAAATAAATAAAGGATTATTAAGAAAACCTGGACATCAATCCTGTGCTGCTGGCCTCTAAGGCTCCATGGTAGAGGCGCAGCTTCTGTACGTTAGATCTGGATTATTGGAGATAAAACTGAGGGTGCATGGTGAGCGCGTGGGGCAGCAGCGCGCTGGATCAGGAAGGATAGTCATAGATTGATTTCAACTTTCATTCTTCGTCTACCTTTTGCACCTGCAAGCCAAACTGGAAAGTTCTCTATTCACGTTTTAGCCTAAACAAAATGCAACATCGGCTGTTCCCGTTTTAGCCGAAAAGTATATTATATAAATCCTCATCCCTGAAAATTTACTAAACAAAACGCAATAGGATCTTATATAAAAGATGTGAACAACATATTATATAGAACAAAACATAACAATATATACTTTTAGAGGAGTGCTATTCATACACCCAAAATCATACACCTATACTTACACTAGATAGAATACAGGAAAGATAAGCATTCATTTGTATTGGAATAAGTGAAAAATTAATTATTAAATATTATAGAAATATCAAACCGTAGGAAAATACGGTGTAGTTGTCATGTGCAGTGTAAAAATATCATTCTTGATACTTTTATTATTAAAAACGTAAACAGTATATACTTATATTAAAGATGTTGCACACAGTATATACTTATACTAAATAACGTAAACGTAAAAATATTTGTATAATATACCGCACCTAACCGCCATGCTTGATACCTGAACAACATCTAATATATAAAACAAACACAAACAGTGCTGATTACATATAAAAAGTTAAAAATATATATAATGAATGTATATTATATATTAATAAACGAAAGCGGTATATATATATATAGTTTTGAGTGGTTTGCAAATTAGTTTGAAAGGGGAAAGGGTTCGTCAGCTCTTGTCAGTTGATCGACAATGGCGGATTAGGGATGTTCAAGACAAACCCTAAGACAAACCCTCCAAGGGAGAAGAGAAAAGAACGTAGAACGTAGTTTTGAGTATGTGTGAATTTGTGAAAAAAAGTACGTGAAATTGGAAGAAGATCCAAAAAACCCCCTAATAGGATTGTCAAAGGTTCTATTTATAATGTTAGAAATTAGGTTAAAAATCCCAAAAGGGAAATAACCCAATAAATTTTGTCATTTTTAATAATAATAAAATAATAATAAGAATTAATTAAATAATAATAATCCTAATACTAATAATATTAAAATTAATAATGCTAAAATTCTAATAAGAGTCAGTAATAATATTTTAATAAAAACCCTTATGATGAGATAAATGGACTGACTGGTTTTGGGCTCAAAATACCTGCTAATTACACCCCAATAAAAATAGTTTTATAAGAGCGTGGGTTTAACAATAGATATGTTAAACCCCATAACTCTTAATTTTAATACCCTTGATAAATTATTAGACGAGAATTGATCGGGCAAATTTTGGGGTATGACACAAGGAAATACTTGAGTTCTCCCATCATGCTCATTTCAAACTCAGCCTGCATAGACTTAGCAAACTCCTTTCCAAGTGTAGCATTAGATGTTCCAAAAATAATATCATCTACATATATTTGACAAATTAAAATATCCCTTTTAAAGGTTTTACAAAAGAGAGTAGTGTCCACTTTTCCTCTAGTGAAACCATTATCCAGAAGGAAAGAACTTAAGCGTTCATACCAAGCCCTGGGAGCCTGTTTCAATCCATACAATGATTTCTTAAGTTTAAAAACATGATTAGGAGACATAGAGTCTTCAAAACCAGGAGGTTGATGGACATAAACTTCTTCATCTATATAACCATTTAAGAAGGCACTCTTAACATCCATCTGATAAAGAGTGATGTTATGTTGAGTGGCAAATGAAATTAATAGACGAATAGATTCTAACCTGGCCACTGGTGCAAAGGTTTCTGTATAATCAATCCCTTCTTGCTGACTATAACCCTGAGCCACCAGTCTGGCTTTGTTTCTTACCACTTCACCTTTCTCACTGAGCTTGTTTCTGAAGACCCATTTTGTACCAATTATATTGAATCCATCTGGTCTAGGAACAAGATCCCAAACATCATTCCTTGTAAACTGATTCAGTTCTTCTTGCATAGCAATTATCCAGTCTGGATCTTCTAGAGCATGATCAACAGAAGTTGGCTCGATCAAAGATACAAGACCTAATTGACAGTCTGCATTGTTCTTAAGGAATGCTCTTGTTCTGATTGGATCATCCTTCTTTCCAAGAATGACATCTTCTGAATGACCAGAGATGAGTCTGGATGATCTTCTGACAGATGGTTCTTCACAAATACTTAGATCCTCCAGAGAAGCTGATACTTGATCTTCAGATTCTTTGCTTCTGAGAAGCTCTGCTTCTGATGCGTTGCTTCTTGGCTCAACAACTTCTGATATATCAATATCACAATCTGCAAAATTATCAAACTGCTTTGGTTTTTCAGAACCAAGCTTATCATCAAACCTGATATTGATTGATTCTTCTACAATCAATGTTTCAGTATTGTATACTCTGTAGCCTTTTGAGCGTTCAGAATATCCAAGAAGGAAACATTTTTGTGCTTTGGAATCAAACTTACCAAGATGATCTTTAGTGTTCAGAATAAAGCATACACATCCAAAAGGATGGAAATATGAAATGTTGGGCTTTCTATTCTTCCACAATTCATAGGGAGTCTTATTTAGAATAGGTCTGATAGAGATTCTATTCTGAATATAGCATGCAGTGTTTATTGCTTCTGCCCAGAAATGCTTAGCCATATTGGTTTCATTGATCATGGTTCTGGCCATTTCTTGCAGAGTCCTATTCTTTCGTTCTACAACCCCATTTTGCTGTGGAGTTCTAGGACAAGAGAAATCATGGGCAATACCATTTTCTTTGAAGAACTCTTCAAAGGATCTGTTCTCAAATTCACCACCATGATCACTTCTGACCTTTATGATTTTACACTCTTTTTCAGATTGAATCTGAATGCAGAAATCAAAGAACACTGAATGAGTCTCATCCTTGTGTTTCAAGAATTTTACCCATGTCCAGCGACTATAATCATCTACGATGACTAATCCATATTTCTTCCCTCTGACAGATGCTGTTTTGACTGGGCCAAACAGATCAATGTGCAAGAGTTCTAATGGCCTTGAGGTAGAAACAACATTCTTGGACTTGAATGCAGGTTTGGAGAACTTGCCCTTCTGACATGCTTCACAAAGAGCATCTGATTTGAATTTCAGATTAGGGAGTCCTCTGACCAGATTCAGTTTGTTAATCTGAGAAATCTTTCTCAAACTAGCATGACCTAATCTTCTGTGCCAGACCCACTGCTCTTCAGAAACAGACATAAGACAAGTCACCTTCTGACTCATAAGATCTTGCAGATCTGTCTTATAAATGTTGTTCTTCCTCTTGCCTGTAAATAGGATTGAGCCATCCTTCTGATTTACAGCCTTGCAAGACTCTTGATTAAAGATTATATCATAACCATTGTCACTCAATTGACTGATAGATAAGAGGTTATGTGTTAATCCTTCTACAAGAAGTACATTAGAAATGGAAGGAGAGTTACCAGACTTTATAGTTCCAGAGCCAATTATCTTGCCCTTCTGATCTCCTCCAAACTTGACTTCTCCTCCAGACTTAAGCACCAGGTCTTGGAACATAGACCTTCTTCCTGTCATGTGTCGCGAGCATCCAGAGTCCAGGTACCATGACATGTTGTGCTTTGTCCTTTTTGCAGTCAAGGATATCTGCAATAGGAATAATCTTATCCTTAGGTACCCACATTTTCTTGGGTCCTTTCTTGTTAGATTTTCTCAAGTTCTGATTGAACTTGGGTTTAACATTGTAAGCAATAGGAGGAACAGCATGATAATTCTTAATGTGAGTTTCATGATATTTCCTAGGTTGTGTCACATGCTTTTTGGTGTGTGTTATGTGAAAACTTTGAGCATGTGAAGTGTGCCTAATATCATGGGAGTGGCCATACTTGAACTGATCATACAATGGCTTGTATGTGATTTTCATTTCATCAACAGGTTCAAGTTTGTATGGGGTTTCACCCTCAAAACCAATGCCTACTCTTTTGTTTCCAGACACAGCATATATCATAGAAGCTAGCTGACTTCTGCCAATACTTCTAGATAAGAACTTCCTGAAACTTAAATCATATTCTTTCAGAATATGGTTTAGACTAGGAGTGGATTTTTCTGAATCAGAAGGAGATCCAACATTATTGGATAATTTTAAAAGTTTTTCTTTTAATTCAGAATTTTCCAACTCAAGCTTCTTTGTTTCAAATTCAAATTGCTTTTTCAGCTTTTTGTATTTGAGACTAATCTGAGACTTGAGTTCCAGTAGTTCAGTTAGACCGGAAACTAACTCATCTCTAGTAAGTTCAGAAAATACCTCTTCAGAATCTGATTCTGATGTAGATTCTGATTCGTCATCTTCTGTCGCCATCAGCACACAGTTAGCCTGCTCATCTTCAGAGTCTGAATCATCTTCTGACTCATCCCAGGTTGCCATAAGACTTTTCTTCTTATGAAACTTCTTCTTGGGATTTTCCTTCTGAAGATTTGGACATTCATTCTTGTAGTGTCCAGGCTCATTGCATTCATAGCACATGACCTTCTTCTTGTCAAATCTTCTGTCATCAGAAGATTCTCCACGTTCAAATTTCTTTGAACTTCTGAAGCCTCTGAACTTCCTCTGCTTGGTCTTCCAGAGTTGATTTAGCCTTCTGGAGATTAAGGACAGTTCATCTTCTTCTTCAGATTCTGATTCTTCAGGATCTTCTTCTCTAGCCTGAAAAGCGTTAGTGCATTTCTTGATATTAGATTTTAATGCAATAGACTTACCTTTCTTTTGAGGCTCATTTGCGTCCAGCTCTATTTCATGACTTCTCAAGGCACTGATAAGCTCTTCCAGAGAAACTTCATTCAGATTCTTTGCAATCTTGAATGCAGTCACCATAGGACCCCATCTTCTGGGTAAGCTTCTGATGATCTTCTTTACATGATCAGCCTTGGTGTATCCCTTGTCAAGAACTCTCAATCCAGCAGTAAGAGTTTGAAATCTTGAAAACATCTTTTCAATGTCTTCATCATCCTCCATCTTGAAGGCTTCATACTTCTGGATTAAAGCTAGAGCTTTAGTCTCCTTGACTTGAGCATTTCCTTCATGAGTCATTTTCAAGGACTCATATATGTCATAGGCCGTTTCCCTGTTAGATATCTTCTCATACTCAGCATGAGAGATAGCATTCAGCAAAACAGTTATGCATTTATGATGATTCCTGAAAAGCTTTTTCTGATCATCATCCATTTCTTGCCTTGTCAGCTTTACGCCTCTGGCATTTACAGGATGTGTGTAACCATCCATCAGAAGATCCCATAGATCACCATCTAGACCAAGAAAGTAACTTTCCAGTTTATCTTTCCAGTATTCAAAGTTTTCACCATCAAATACCGGCGGTCTAGTATAACCATTGTTACCGTTGTATTGCTCAGCAGAGCCAGATGTAGATGCAGGTGTAGGTGTAGACTTTTCACTTTCATCAACCATCTTTTACTGAAGCGTTTTTCTCTTCCTGAATCTTTTCTAAACACGGTTAAGTGCTTGCACCTTAGAACCGGCGCTCTGATGCCAATTGAAGGATAGAAAAACACTTAGAAATGGGGGGTTTGAATAAGTGTAGCTTTAAAACTTGACAGATAAAAATAAATTGCACAGTTATTTTTATCCTGGTTCGTTGTTAACTAAACTACTCCAGTCCACCCCCGCAGAGATGATTTACCTCAACTGAGGATTTAATCCACTAATCGCACGGATTACAATGGTTTTCCACTTAGTCAGCAACTAAGTCTTCCAGAGTCTTCTGATCACACACTGATCACTCCAGGAACAACTGCTTAGATACCCTCTAAGACTTTTCTAGAGTCTACTGATCAACACGATCACTCTAGTTACAATCTGCTTAGTTCACTCCTAAGACTTCCTAGAGTATTCTGATCCACACGATCACTCTAGTTCCTTACAACTTAATGTAATCAATCTAAGAGTATTACAAATGCTTCTTAAAAGCGATAATCACAACTGTGATATTTCTCTTAACGTTTAAGCTTAATCTCACTAATATATTACAACAGCAATGTAGTGAGCTTTGATGAAGATGAAGATTCTGAGTTTAGATTTGAACAGAGTTTCAGCAAGTTGATATTCACAGAATAGATGTAGAATTCGTTAACCTTGCTTCTCATCAGAACTTCATATTTATAGGCGTTGGAGAAGATGACCGTTGAATGCATTTAATGCTTTGCGTGTTCCGTACAGCATCGCATTTAATGTTATACGCTTTTGTCAACTACCTCGAGCCTTGTTCACGCTGTGTCTACTGACGTAGCCTTTAGTAGCTTTTAACGTTCCTTTTGTCAGTCAGCGTAGCTTGCCACTTGTACTTTCTTCTGATCTGATGTTTGTGAATACAACGTTTGAATATCATCAGAGTCAAACAGCTTGGTGCATAGCATCTTCTGATCTTCTGACCTTGAAGTGCTTCTGAGCGTGATACCATCTTCTGAGCTTCAGTGCTTCTGATCTCATGTTCTTCTGATGCTTCCATAGACCCATGTTCTGATTCTGCTTCGACCATCTTCTGATGTCTTGCCAGACCATGTTCTGATGTTGCATGCTGAACCCTTTGAGACAAAGCTTCTGAGCGCTGAATTATGCGTACTCTTTATATATTTCCTGAAAGGGAAATTGCATTGGATTAGAGTACCATATTATCTTAAGCAAAATTCATATTATTGTTATCATCAAAACTAAGATAATTGATCAGAACAAATCTTGTTCTAACAGCATAAGCATGTGAATATGTCTCCCCCTGAGATTAACAATCTCCCCCTGAGATGAATAATCTCCCCCTGAAATTAATACTAGAAGAATTTTATAAATAAAAGACTTCCCTGATTATTTCAGTAGAGACGTTCACATGTGCTTGATCTTCAGAACATTCATGACTTCTGATTTCTGCTTCCATAGGACAGCTTCAGAACATTGAATTTCTTTAGATCCTCAGAACATTCACAGCTTCTGATTCCTGCTTCCATCGGACAGCTTCAGAACTTGAATTTCTTTGATCTTCAGAACATTCACAGCTTCTGATTCCTGCTTCCATCGGACAGCTTCAGAACTTGAATTTCTTTAGATCTTCAGAACATCCACAGCTTCTGATTCTTGCTTCCATTGGGACAGCTTCAGAACTTGAATTTCTTCTTACATCACTTCATGCTAGATTGTATCAGAACATTGTTGAATGTACCAGAGCTTCATCAGAGCATCTCTACATCCTGAAATGTTACAGAACAAAACTAAACGACAAAAGTCAGCATGAATGAATCAGAACATAAAATATGTTTCAGAACACATAATATGTATCAGAGCCATATAAGCCATATAGAATGTATCAGAACAAATAGACATTCAGAATCAGATCATATTCTATCATCAGAATATCTGAACATTCTTCCTTCTTGCTTCTGATTCTGAAGCTTCATAGCACTCAGCTTGCTTCAAGAATCCAAGAGCTTGATTCTCTAAAGAGTTGCTTCATCATCTTGTTGCTTCTTATGTTGATCTTTAAAGAGAACCTTCAATTCCTGCAACAACACAACTTAAAAACATAGAACTTTGCAAGTTCTGTTAGTAATGTGGGGCCTTTTTACCCGGTAACTGATAATATTAATCAGATCATTTATCATATATTTTCTCCCCCTTTTTGTCATAACATCAAAAAGAATATAAAAGATTCAGATGTAGAAAACGACAAAGGAAAGAAACAGAATTAAACTTTTCATTAATTTAAACAAGCAGGATTACAAAAGATGTATGCAGAAAACAGATGCAACAAGGAGAGAAAACTACAAAGACCGAAGACTAAGACCCTAGCTTAGACAAAATCTGCGCCAGAATGTCATGAACCCCGTTAGTGCTTGCAGTTTGCCTTGCCATGAAGGAGCGAAACTCAGCATTGGCTGCTTCTTGCGCGTCCAAACGAGAAGCCAGCATAGCTTGATTCTGATGCAGAGCTTCCAAGGTCTCCATCAGAGCTGAGGGTACACCAGAAGAAGAAGCACAAGAATTTCTGCCAACAGGGACAACAATCTCAGCAGGACGATCTTCTGGGAGGTCTTCAGCTTCTGTACCTTCCATCTCAACATCTGAGTCTGACTCAGGACCAGCCTCAGCATATTCTGGTTCAGGCAACACAGAAGCTCCAACTTCCAACGCCTGAAGAATAGCTGCTAGGTTTGTTGGAGGAGTAGGACCAGCAACTTCAGCAGGATAAACCATTTATGGAAAGACCATGTGAGGAGCACTTTCAGAAGGGTTCATTCTGAACCAATCAAACATCCACTAAAAATCTCCAGTCAGCACAGGGTACCATGGTCTCCAAACCACGATGTCTCTGCAGAGATTTTCTTCTTCCATCTCATCTGCAGGTATCCTCTCTTCAAGAACTCTTCTGTTCCTGATGAGATGGTGATAGCTGCTTTCACCAGCTTCCAAGAGACGACCACGAACACCAGGTGCGTCAGACATGATCCTTCTCTGGACGTCCGTAGCCCTAACCAGAAAATCCTGACGAAATGCATCCCAGAGGTTGCAAGTAGCATACTCATCCAGATGGTTATGGTGAGCAGCGCCCAGAATCTCCAACCAGCTATTTACATCAGAATGTAAAAGCTCTAGAAATGATTGAGTGGTAGGTGTTGGAGGGTCTACAGTGAACCTGGAGTCGGGAAACACAAAACTGTAGGGGTTAGGTGTTCTGGTGGGAAAAGGGTGTGAGAGAGATGAGGATATATCTGAGGGATGGGTTGAAGGAGAGGAGATATCAGATGGTGAAGAAGGTGGTTCCAGAGAGATGAATGAAGAGGAAGAGGTGGTGGATGTTTGTGAAGAGGAAGGTGATTGAGGGATACCGTCAAGAGGTTGATACACACGTCTAGAGTAGTTTCCAGACATCATAGCTTCAAACGGGTTCACTTTGAGAGGGTCATAGGTGATCCTTACTCTTTTTGGTTTGATTTCTGGTTCATCAGTTGCCTTTCTCTTTTGTTTACGATCAGTTTCTTGATTTGCAGAACTTGACGAGGGATTCATGATGAAGTTGCAGATAGTGAAAAATGCTAGGGTTTACTATATGAATGCAAAGAGAGAGAGGGCGAAAAAGAAACTGAATGCAAGAGAGAGAAATATAAGAGGGAAAAGAAACGTTTGAAGAGTATTAAAAGAAAATGAAATAAAAGGAAATGATGGATAGCATTTAATGTTACATGACGTGAGGAGAGATAATAATGACAAAAGAAGTGATTAGCACAGTTACCTAAGTAGGCGTCCCCTCAACTGCACGCACGCTTGTCCAGAAATAGTGAACACGTGTTTACCATCTGGATAGCCAGTTACAACTGTTTTACTTTTAAAGAGATTCTGAGTCAACTTAGACAATGAAACGTTAGTAATAACAGAATCACTACTTCTAATTGATTACAATCAGAACTTCTTATAAAAGACTAATCCAATCTCATTTCAGAAGATACTCATACATAAGATCTTCTCATCTTCTCATTCTGGGCATAAATCCATACTGATATTCTTCAAAATGAACTTAAACCTATCTTCAGCAAGGGGTTTTGTAAAGATATCAGCCCATTGATGGTCTGTATCCACAAAGTTTAAAGATATAACACCCTTCTGAACATAGTTCCTTATGAAATGATGTTTAATCTCAATATGTTTAGCTTTTGAATGTAAGATAGGATTCTTAGATAAACATATAGCAGAAGTATTATCACAGAAGATAGGAATGTTACTCTCATATATCTGATAATCTTCTAGCTGACTTCTCGTCCAGAGCATTTGTGTGCTACAACCTGCAGCAGCAACATATTCTGCTTTTGTTGTTGAGAGGGAAAGTGTAGCTTGCTTCTTGCTGTACCATGAGATCAGATGACTTCCAAGAAATTGACAACTTCCAGAAGTGCTCTTCCTTTCAATTCTATCTCCAGCATAGTCAGCATCATAGAATCCTACTAAGTTGTAATCTTTGGATCTTCTGTAAACTAAACCAACATTAGTAGTACCTTTCAGATACCTCAAAATTCTCTGAACCGCAGTTAAATGAGATTCTCTCGGATCTGATTGGAATCTAGCACACAAACAAACACTAAAGAGAATGTCAGGTCTAGAAACAGTTAGGTATAGAAGAGATCCAATCATACCTCTGTACAACTTTTGATCTACCTTCTTGCTTACCTCATCCTTACCTAGGACACATGTTGGATGCATAGGAGTTTTGGCTTCTTTACTTTCAGAAAGATTAAACTTCTTCAGAAGTTCTTTCACATACTTCGTTTGATGAACATATGTTCCATCAGAAGTTTGGTTGATTTGAATCCCAAGGAAATACTTGAGTTCTCCCATCATGCTCATTTCAAATTCAGCCTGCATAGACTCAGCAAACTCCTTTCCAAGTGTAGCATTAGATGTTCCAAAGATAATATCATCAACATATATTTGACAAATTAAAATATCCTTTTTAAATGTTTTACAGAAGAGAGTAGTGTCCACTTTTCCTCTAGTGAAACCATTTTCCAGAAGGAAAGAACTTAAACGTTCATACCAAGCTCTAGGAGCTTGCTTCAATCCGTATAATGATTTCTTTAATTTAAAAACATGATTTGGAGACATGGAGTCTTCAAAACCAGGAGGTTGATGGACATAAACTTCTTCATCTATATAACCATTTAAGAAGGCACTCTTAACATCCATCTGATAAAGAGTGATGTTGTGTTGAGTGGCAAAAGAAATTAATAGACGAATAGATTCTAACCTGGCCACTGGTGCAAAGGTTTCTGTGTAGTCAATCCCTTCTTGCTGACTATAACCTTGAGCAACCAGTCTGGCTTTGTTTCTTACCACTTCTCCCTTCTCGCTTAGCTTGTTTCTGAACACCCACTTAGTGCCGATGATGTTAAATCCTTTTGGTCTAGGAACCAAGTCCCATACGTCATTCCTTGTAAACTGATTTAGTTCTTCTTGCATGGCAAATATCCAGTCTGGATCTTCTAGAGCTTGATCAACAGAAGTTGGCTCGATCAAAGAAACAAGACCTAATTGACATTCTGCATTGTTCTTAAGGAATGCCCTTGTTCTGATGGGATCATCTTTCTTCCCAAGGATCACATCTTCTGAATGAGCTGAAGCAAGTCTAGGTGATCTTCTGACTGTTGGCTCTTCAGAAATCCTGAGATTCTCTAAAGATGCAGCAACTTGATCTTCTGATCCATTGCTTCTGAGACTTCCAGCTTCTGCAGCATTGCTTCTTGGTTCTACTGCTTCTGATATATCAATATCACAATCTGCAAAATTCTCAAACTGCTTTGGTTTTTCAAGACCAAGCTTATCATCAAACCTGATATTGATTGATTCTTCTACAATCAATGTTTCAGTATTGTATACTCTGTATCCTTTAGAGCGTTCAGAATATCCAAGAAGGAAACACTTTTGTGCTTTAGAATCAAACTTACCAAGATGATCTTTAGTATTCAGAATAAAGCATACACATCCAAAAGGATGGAAATATGAAATGTTGGGCTTTCTGTTCTTCCACAATTCATAAGGAGTCTTATTTAGAATAGGTCTTATAGAGATTCTATTATGAATATAACATGCAATGTTTATTGCTTCTGCCCATAAGTGCTTAGCCATATTGGTTTCGTTGATCATGGTTCTGGCCATTTCTTGTAGAGTCCTATTCTTTCGTTCTACAACTCCATTTTGTTGTGGAGTTCTAGGACAACAGAAATCATGGGCAATACCATTTTCTTTGAAGAACTCCTCAAAGAATTTGTTCTCAAATTCACCATCATGATCACTTCTAACCTTTAGGCTTTTACACTCTTTCTCAGATTGGATCTGAGTGCAGAATTCAAAGAACACTGAATGAGACTCATCCTTGTGTTTCAAGAACTTTACCCATGTCCAGCGGCTATAATCATCAACGATGACTAATCCATATTTCTTCCCTCTGACAGATGCTGTTTTGACTGGGCCAAACAGATCAATGTGCAAGAGTTCTAACGGCCTTGAGGTAGAAACAACATTCTTAGACTTGAATGCAGGTCTGGAGAACTTGCCCTTCTGACATGCTTCACAAAGAGCATCTGATTTGAATTTCAGATTTGGGAGTCCTCTGACCAGATTTAGTTTGTTAATCTGAGAAATCTTTCTCAAACTAGCATGACCTAATCTTCTGTGCCAGACCCATTGCTCTTCAGAAACAGACATAAGACAAGTCACCTTATGATTCTTAAGATCAGAAAGATCAATCTTATAGATGTTGTTCTTTCTCTTGCCTGTAAATAGGATTGAGCCATCCTTCTGACTTACAGCCTTGCAAGACTTTTGATTAAAGATTATGTCATAACCATTGTCACTTAATTGACTTATGGACAATAAGTTATGCGTTAATCCTTCTACAAGAAGTACATTAGATATGGAAGGAGAGTTACCAAGACTTATGGTTCCAGAGCCAATGATTTTGCCCTTCTGATCTCCTCCAAACTTGACTTCTCCACCTGGTTTAAGCACCAGGTCTTGGAATGTAGACCTTCTTCCCGTCATGTGTCGCGAGCACCCAGAGTCCATGTACCATGACATTTTGCTTTTTGTCCTCTTTGCCGCCAAGGATATCTGCAACAGAAATTATCTTCTCCTTAGGTACCCACAATTTCTTGGGTCCTTTCTTGTTAGTTCTCCTCAAGTTCTGATTGAACTTGGGTTTAGCAAAATATTTAACAGGAGGAACAACATGATATTCTTTAGGTTTGTCAGCATGATATTTCTTAGGATGTGTCACAAGCTTCTTGGTGTGAACAATGTTAAACTTCTGTGCATGTGAAGTGAGCCTAATATCATGTGCATGGCCATATTTGAACTGATCATACAATGGCTTGTATGTGATCTTCAGATCATCAATAGGTTCAAATTTATGTGAGGTATCACCCTCATAGCCAAAACCAAACCTTCTGTTTCCAAAAACACCATATATCATAGAAGCAAGATGACTTCTGCCAATACTTCTAGATAAGAACTTTCTGAAGCTCGAGTCATATTCTTTCAGAATATGATTCATGCTAGGAATGGATTTTTCTGTTTCAGAAGGAGATCCACTATCTTTGGATAGATTTAAAACTTTTTCCTTCAGTTCAGAATTTTCCACTTCCAGCTTCTTAGTTTCAAATTCAAACTGCTTCTTCAGCTTTCTGTATTTGATACTAAGATGAGCCTTGAGTTCCAGAAGTTCTGTTAAACTGGAAACTAACTCTTCTCTAGATAGTTCAGAAAATACCTCTTCAGAATCTGATTCTGATGTAGATTCTGATCCATCATCTTCTGTAGCCATCAACGCGAAGTTGGCCTGCTCTCCTTCAAAGTCTGATTCTGATTCTGATTCAGAATCATCCCATGTTGCCATAAGACCTTTCTTCTTATGAAACTTCTTCTTGGGATTCTCCTTCTGAAGTTTTGGACACTCGTTCTTGTAATGTCCAGGCTCATTGCACTCATAGCAGACAGCCTTCTTCTTGTCAGATCTTCTGTCACCAGAAGATTCTCCTCGTTCAAATCTCTTTGAGCTTCTGAAGCCTCTGAACTTCCTTTGCTTGCTCTTCCAGAGTTGGTTTACCCTTCTGGAGATCATGGACAGTTCATCTTCTTCTTCAGATTCTGATTCTTCAGGATCTTCTTCTCTAGCCTGAAAAGCGTTAGTGCATTTTTTAACATTAGATTTTAATGCAATAGACTTACCTTTCTTCTGAGGCTCGTTTGCGTCCAGCTCTATTTCATGGATTCTCAAGGCACTGATAAGCTCTTCCAAAGAAACTTCATTCAGATTCTTGGCAATCTTGAATGCAGTCACCATTGGACCCCATCTTCTGGGTAAGCTTCTGATAATCTTCTTTACATGATCAGCCTTGGTGTAGCCTTTATCCATAACTCTCAATCCAGCAGTTAGAGTTTGAAATCTTGAGAACATCTTCTCAATATCTTCATCATCCTCCATCTTGAAGGCTTCATATTTCTGGATTAGAGCAAGAGCTTTAGTCTCCTTGACTTGAGCATTTCCCTCATGGGTCATTTTCAATAACTCATATATATCATGGGCAGTTTCCCTGTTAGATATCTTCTCATACTCAGCATGAGAGATAGCATTCAGCAAAACAGTCCTACATTTATGATGATTCTTGAAAAGCTTCTTTTGATCATCATCCATTTCTTGCCTTGTAAGCCTTACGCCACTGGCTTTCACTGGATGTTTGTAACCATCCATCAGAAGATCCCATAGTTCACCATCTAGACCAAGAAAGTAACTTTCCAGTTTATCTTTCCAGTATTCAAAGTTTTCACCATCAAATACTGGTGGTCTAGTATAACCATTGTTACCGTTGTATTGCTCAGCAGAGCCAGATGTAGATGCAGTTGGATTTGTTTGAACTTCACCAGCCATCTTTTACTGAAGCGTTTTTCTCTTCCTGAATCTTTTCTAAACACGGTTAAGTGCTTGCACCTTAGAACCGGCGCTCTGATGCCAATTGAAGGATAGAAAAACACTTAGAAAGGGGGGGGGGTTTGAATAAGTGTAGTCTTAAAAACTTGAACGATAAAAAAAAATTGCACAGTTATTTTTATCCTGGTTCGTTGTTAACTAAACTACTCCAGTCCACCCCCACGGAGTGATTTACCTCACCTGAGGATTTAATCCACTAATCGCAACAGATTACAATGGTTTTCCACTTAGCCCACGACTAAGTCTTCTAGAGTATCCTGATCACAACCTGATCACTCTAGGAACAAATGCTTAGACACAAGCTAAGACTTTCTTAGAGTATCCTGACCACCACGTGATCACTCTAATTACAACTGCTTAGACACAAGCTAAGACTTCCTAGAGTATCCTGATCAACACTTGATCACTCTAGTTACTTACAAATTAATGTAATCAATTCTAAGAGTATTACAATGCTTCTGAAAAGCTATAATCACAACAGTGATATTTCTCTTAACATTTAAGCTTAATCTCACTAATATATTACAACAACAATGTAGTGAGCTTTGATGAAGATGAAGTTTCTGAGCTTTGATTTGAACAGCGTTTCAGCAAGTTAATTATTCACAGAAATCGTCAAGAAATTTTGTTGACCTTGCTTCTCATCAGAACTTCATATTTATAGGCACTTGAGAAGATGACCGTTGGGAGCATTTAATGCTTTGCGTATTCCGTACAGCATTGCATTTAATGTTTCACGCTTTTGTCAACTACCTCGAGCCTTGTTCACGCTGTGTCTACTGACATTGCCTTTAATAGCTTCCAACGTTCCTTTTGTCAGTCAGCGTAGCCTGCCACCTGTACTTTCTTCTGATCTGATGTTTGTGTATACAACGTTTGAATATCATCAGAGTCAAACAGCTTGGTGCATAGCATCTTCTTGTCTTCTGACCTTGAAGTGCTTCTGAGCGTGATACCATGAGAACTTCAGTGCTTCTGCTTCTGATCTCAAGTTCTTCTGATGCTTCCATAGACCCATGTTCTGATTCTGCCTTGACCATCTTCTGATGTCTTGCCAGACCATGTTCTGATGTTGCATGCTGAACCTTCTGAGACAAAGCTTCTGAGCACTGATTTGTGCATACTCTTTATATATTTCCTGAAAGGGAAATTGCAATGTATTAGAGTACCACATTATCTCACACAAAATTCATATCCTTGTTATCATCAAAACTAAGAATATTGATCAGAATAAATCTTGTTCTAACAATCTCCCCCTTTTTGATGATGACAAAAACATATATAAATGATATGAATTTGCGATAAAAAAGAGCAGACGGCTAAAGACAATTTACACAGCTATAGCATAAGCATGTGAATATGTCTCCCCCTGAGATTAACAATCTCCCCCTGAGATGAATAATCTCCCCCTGAAATTAATACTAGAAGAATTTTATAAATAAAAGACTTCCCTGATTATTTCAGTAGAGACGTTCACATGTGCTTGATCTTCAGAACATTCATGACTTCTGATTTCTGCTTCCATAGGACAGCTTCAGAACATTGAATTTCTTTAGATCCTCAGAACATTCACAGCTTCTGATTCCTGCTTCCATCGGACAGCTTCAGAACTTGAATTTCTTTGATCTTCAGAACATTCACAGCTTCTGATTCCTGCTTCCATCGGACAGCTTCAGAACTTGAATTTCTTTAGATCTTCAGAACATCCACAGCTTCTGATTCTTGCTTCCATTGGGACAGCTTCAGAACTTGAATTTCTTCTTACATCACTTCATGCTAGATTGTATCAGAACATTGTTGAATGTACCAGAGCTTCATCAGAGCATCTCTACATCCTGAAATGTTACAGAACAAAACTAAACGACAAAAGTCAGCATGAATGAATCAGAACATAAAATATGTTTCAGAACACATAATATGTATCAGAGCCATATAAGCCATATAGAATGTATCAGAACAAATAGACATTCAGAATCAGATCATATTCTATCATCAGAATATCTGAACATTCTTCCTTCTTGCTTCTGATTCTGAAGCTTCATAGCACTCAGCTTGCTTCAAGAATCCAAGAGCTTGATTCTCTAAAGAGTTGCTTCATCATCTTGTTGCTTCTTATGTTGATCTTTAAAGAGAACCTTCAATTCCTGCAACAACACAACTTAAAAACATAGAACTTTGCAAGTTCTGTTAGTAATGTGGGGCCTTTTTACCCGGTAACTGATAATATTAATCAGATCATTTATCATATATTTTCTCCCCCTTTTTGTCATAACATCAAAAAGAATATAAAAGATTCAGATGTAGAAAACGACAAAGGAAAGAAACAGAATTAAACTTTTCATTAATTTAAACAAGCAGGATTACAAAAGATGTATGCAGAAAACAGATGCAACAAGGAGAGAAAACTACAAAGACCGAAGACTAAGACCCTAGCTTAGACAAAATCTGCGCCAGAATGTCATGAACCCCGTTAGTGCTTGCAGTTTGCCTTGCCATGAAGGAGCGAAACTCAGCATTGGCTGCTTCTTGCGCGTCCAAACGAGAAGCCAGCATAGCTTGATTCTGATGCAGAGCTTCCAAGGTCTCCATCAGAGCTGAGGGTACACCAGAAGAAGAAGCACAAGAATTTCTGCCAACAGGGACAACAATCTCAGCAGGACGATCTTCTGGGAGGTCTTCAGCTTCTGTACCTTCCATCTCAACATCTGAGTCTGACTCAGGACCAACCTCAGCATATTCTGGTTCAGGCAACACAGAAGCTCCAACTTCCAACGCCTGAAGAATAGCTGCTAGGTTTGTTAGAGGAGTAGGACCAGCAACTTCAGCAGGATAAACCACTTATGGAAAGACCATGTGAGGAGCACTTTCAGAAGGGTTCATTCTGAACCAATCAAACAACCACTAAAAATCTCCAGTCAGCACAGGGTACCATGGTCTCCAAACCACGATGTCTCTGCAGAGATTTTCTTCTTCCATCTCATCTGCAGGTATCCTCTCTTCAAGAACTCTTCTGTTCCTGATGAGATGGTGATAGCTGCTTTCACCAGCTTCCAAGAGACGACCACGAACACCAGGTGCGTCAGACATGATCCTTCTCTGGACGTCCGTAGCCCTAACCAGAAAATCCTGACGAAATGCATCCCAGAGGTTGCAAGTAGCATACTCATCCAGATGGTTAAGGTGAGCAGCGCCCAGAATCTCCAACCAGCTATTTACATCAGAATGTAAAAGCTCTAGAAATGATTGAGTGGTAGGTGTTGGAGGGTTGACAGTGAACCTGGAGTCGGGAAACACAAAACTGTAGGGGTTAGGTGTTCTGGTGGGAAAAGGGTGTGAGAGAGATGAGGATATATCTGAGGGATGGGTTGAAGGAGAGGAGATATCAAATGGTGAAGAAGGTGGTTCCAGAGAGATGAATGAAGAGGAAGAGGTGGTGGATGTTTGTGAAGAGGAAGGTGATTGAGGGATACCGTCAAGAGGTTGATACACACGTCTAGAGTAGTTTCCAGACATCATAGCTTCAAACGGGTTCACTTTGAGAGGGTCATAGGTGATCCTTACTCTTTTTGGTTTGATTTCTGGTTCATCAGTTGCCTTTCTCTTTTGTTTACGATCAGTTTCTTGATTTGCAGAACTTGACGAGGGATTCATGATGAAGTTGCAGATAGTCAAGTTGTATGTATTCGACTGAAAGTTGAATACAACAAGTAAAAGAAGTGTGTATTCGAGATAGAGTCGAATACAACCTGTCAAAGTTAGTAAGACAAATAGTTAGTTAGAGATGGCTTGATGTATAATTAATATCATTATAAATAGGAGGGCACCTATTGTTTATTATGAGGGGGAATAGAGAGAATTCACAGTTGTGACTTTAGACAGAAATAAACTTTGTATTCATTAGAATCAACAATCACATTTTCCTTTCTCTCAAAAATATAATTTCATCTTCAATTCTCTTTTTCTATCAAATTATCCCCTCTCTTCAAAACATTGTGTGAATGAATCATCTTGCAACCAAGGTGTGGTTGAATCACTAGAGTGAAGAGTGAAGATCGGGAATCTTGAATCAATCAAGAAAGTGATTGAATGCTATATTATCAAGATCAATTCTAACACAAGGAAACAACTAAGAGATATCAACATTCTTGTGAGTAAATAAAGCTCTAGGAAGCACATTTCACAATGTGAACATACGTCATGTATGTCTTCTTCTGTTAATGGTGTATAGTCGTTAAATATCAATAATTTGAACGAAATATAAATTAGGTTAATAAAAAAAACAACATTAAATCTCTAGTCTCAACAATAACAACTTTAAACCTTTTACTTGCTAAACATTAACAACAACACCTAACATAAATAAGTTACATGTATGGATAAAGTGATTATCTCCCATGAATCAACAATGTTGACATAAACCATATTAAACATCAATAAATAAGAGGAAAAATTAAACTGAACATTTTAATATTATAAATAATACCACTTAAGTGTAAGTTATATATTTCAAAACAATAATAAAAAAGACACTTCACAATTAAATTAATAATATATATATATATATATATATATATATATATATATATATATATATATATATATATATATATATATATATATATGACGCCACATAGGAAGATTCTATCTTGAATAGTGACACATGTGATATGGTGAATAAATGCTAAAACACCTAAAGCATATTCAAACCATTTCAAAAACCCTAAAAAGAATCAAACTTATCAAACTCTTTTGTGCACTTGCATACTTTTTCTTTAAAACCTTTTTTAAAAAAGAAAACCTTAGTCTGTTCCCGTAGTGGTGCAATTCCCTAAGAGCCCCATATGATGTAGGTTTAAGTGGTTGTTATTTTCCACATGAATGTGAGACATGCTTGTTGAGTCAATCCAAGTAAAATCTTCATATCAAGATGATGCAAATATCCAATCCCTTATACTTGTGGATGGCATGTGGTTTTTCCCACTCGAATGCAATAAAATGTCATTCTCAATAAAAATAAACAAAACAAACTCCCATGTTTCTCTTTTAGCAGAACTACAAATGCTCTGACTTCTCTATTGCACATAAGGGGTATGTTAATTCGAAATCGACAATTAAAAAAAGCGTCCCAGCCCCAATGTTAAATGATCAAAGTATAACCACTAAATAAACAACGAAACAAAATGGAAATAACTTCAAAAGCTATCTTCCATTCACAACTACTACTTCAAATCCCGATTATCTGCAAGATGTTCATGGTGGAAAACATCAAATCAAGGGGGATGAGAATTCACATCAATAAGATAAACGACATAAGCTGCAGGGTAGAATACAAACATCTGAACATAAATTACAACATTCACATAACTTCATTCTCACACCCAATCCATCAACATACTCAATAAAACACATATTTATCATTCAAAATATGCAATGGGACTCACAAAATCAACTAGAATCATATTCATATGGTAACATATCATCCACAATTGGTTCACCAGGAACCATGTTCACCATGCTCAAACCCCGAATCCACGCTACTTTGATTAAGGATAAATCATCAAGTCCACCCTACTCAGATTGCAACTTGCCTATTTCATCAACAACAACGACACAATGATGTATGTCAATACACGTAAATGCAAAAACAACATAATGTTTAAAGTCCCTGACCGAAAAAACAAAACATGCATGGACCCAATAGTAATAGTTCCCTTTTCGAACTATTATCCCACAACAACATCGCATAATTCATTAGCATAACTCATGCTCATACGGTAGCATATCAACATCACAACTTACACATTCAAAATAACATCATCAATTATTCAAAATCATACAGTAGCATAATTAGTAGGATTAGCACTCGACATTATAGAACAATACAATTGATTCTTGGCTATTTCCCCTTCATAATAACATGACAACACATAAATGTATTCATACTATTTCATCTTCATTCCTCATATATACATGCATAATTAAACTCACAAACCATCACCGTTAGATAGAGCTTTGTGTTAGTTTTCTAACGCTTCAAATTGTGCCTCATATGGAGTCACGTAGCTCAAGTTATGGTCAAAACAAGAAGTCAACCAATAGATTACCCTCCGAGACCAATCGATTACCTCTTGCTCCCTGTTACTGATTTATCACATTTATGGGTAAACCAATCGATTACACCCCTTGGACCAATTATTTACCCTAAGCTCTCTGCCCAAATTTTAAGTTTTCAACAAAGGACCAATCGATTATATAGGAAGCCCAATCGATTACATGTTGTATTAGTTCCAGAATTTCATGTTTCAGCAACTTTTAGTCACTTTTAAATCTACCCAATCACACCTTAACATACCAAAACAACTTATTTAGAATAATCTAACTTTATACACCATTTAATCCAATATTACCACATTATATTCACCAATTAACATATTCTTCAGGCTTATTTTTAAAAGCTTCAAGAACACATCCATGGAGGAACAATCAAACAGAGCACAACATGTAATTACATGAATTCATCCATGAAAACAAAATTATTACCACAACCAATCATCGAAATTCAGAATAACATATAACAACCACAATTCATGACAGATTCACACAAATCCTATTGGAGGTTGAGGAGTCCTCATTCTACCCCTCACGTATATACCCGTTATGGAATCAATTATCCCCTTACATGGTTATCCTAGCAGTACAAATATTGGTTTGACGATTCTTCTTCTTCCTTAAGCCCTGAGCTCTTTCTCTCCTCTTAGTTATCTAGCTTTTAGCCCTTCTTTCTCAAATTCTGGTTTTTCTACGTATTGATAACCAAAAACCACTAAACTTAGGTTAGACTCCTAATTTATATCATTAGTGTAAATCTTATTGTAACTATAATTTAGACCCAAAATGCTATCCCTATTACTCCTTCCTCCCTTCCACTTCTAATAATTCTCACTATTGGCCCAACCCTTTATTTTTCCATTAAATTAAATAAATCTAATGAAATACTATTATTTTAATTATTGAAATAAACTATAATAATTTTAATAAAATTATGCCAATTTCTAATTACTCTCCATACGCTCACCTCAAGGTCACACACCCATCTTCTATATTCACTTAATTAATATTACCTCATAATTATATAAATACACAATAATCATACTAAATCAAATAATTTCAATAAATCAAAAACCAACGTGTAACAAAGGACACTTAAGTACTCTAGGTATGGTAATCATTCTCCAACCTGCATACTTAGGGTGACGTGTTAGCAAGGTGAGTAAAAACATATATGTTACAAGAAAGCATTAAATGCCTTTGTCCCCAACTACTTAAGCGACAAACTCTAAATGTTTCAATTCTAGAACAACAAAGATGAGTCATCGGAAAGCTGACCGTAATCACTAAAGATTCCCTGGTATCTGTGATGCCCAGTAAGTCTTGGGGGCAACTGTTATGGGCCGACCATATTTATCCTGCACCAGCCACCTTGAGATAATATGTTTTGAGTCATGGCCTCTTGACCGACTATGTGGTTAGGCTCCTAAAATATTCTCCTTATCGTAAGGAGAAGATTATACTACACCTTACTATAGGAAATCTACACCTCATTCGCATCTAACGGTCCTCCGTATTCCACGTATGAAAGATAGCGAGGCCATTATTCCTTCCCTATATATTAGAAATAGGGCCGAATCAGGTAATAAGTTTTAAACATGATTTGAATACTCTATACTCTCTCATATACTGACTTTAGCGTCAGAGTGCTAACCTTGCAGGTACATTCCTACTCATCCGTATCAAAAGCTCTACTCCAACGAAGCTTCCTCATCTCTCTTTATTTTTTGTTCTAGAACGGAACAGACTCCATTATATGACTCATGGTGAGTTTGATATTCTTTTTTCAGCTGGTATTTGGTCATCTTGGTCATGTAAAAACATCATGATTTTTGGGAATAACTAGTTGCTCATTTCAAAAGTTGTGCATAAATTTTGATTGTCTCATGATGACTTTACCCCTTATTTGTGTCATTCACTAGAGAATTGTTTATTATTTTTCGTACTTTGACGCTATGGACTCCTCCTCTTTCAAGATCCATTAAAGTTAATATTGATGGAATTTCATTTATAGTTCCTTAGTTATTGGGTGTGTAGGTTTGATCAGAGACACTACGAGAGGTTTCTTAGTTAGCTTTGACAGTTCTAGAGTTGTATTATTATATGAGTTGTTAGATATTAAGCACGGTTTAAATCTTGGTTCTAAAGTGGGTTACCGAAGCATGATTTGCGAAACAAACACCTTGGATGTGATTCAAATCTTAGTTTTATTGATTTTTGTCATTGGTCATCTCCTCTCTTGAAATTAGGATCTATGTTCCTTTTAGAGTCTGTTTATCTTAAATCATTTATTATGCTTTATTTTATATTTTTTTGGACGAGCTTCTTTGATATTAGGAGATAAAAAAAGTAATTAAAGAAATAGTCTGCAATTACCAATTAAATTTATGAGATTATAAATATTTTAAAATATTCATAATTCTATTAACTTGTTATATTTATTCATATATTTATCATGAATTTAGTACTTATCCTTTAACTATTTATTATTAATTTAATTTATAAAATTATTATATTGAATTTTTTCTCTTATTCATAAAAAGATTTATATGAATAAAATTTGATAGAGCAAATGACCTTTTATTTAAATCTATTTAAGAGTAATAGACAAATTTACGGCGCGTGTTTTGACTAACATTTTACTCAATGACAGCGCGTGTTCCATCCAACATTTACTCAACCACTAATATGATATAAGACGTGTTTAAGCCAATGTTTGCTCGACAACACAACATGACATAACACATGTTTTGGCCAACGTTTGCTGAACAACACAACATGATGAGATGTCTTTTCACCGTGATTTTTACAAACTACAAAGTGTAACTTTTACGTTATCGTGATTTTCCGCCGCGGTTTTAAGAAAACTAGACACAAAATGAAACACACTCATAAAGAGGTTTTTCCACCACGATTTTTATAAATTACAAAGTGTAACTATTATGTTATCATGATTTTCCAGCGCGGTTTTAAAAAAGCTAGAGAAAAAACCAAAGACACTCATAAATAACTTAGGGTGTGTTTGGATTGGCGGTAGACGAAATTGATTCTAACAGAATTGAGTTTGGTAGAATTGAATTTATCAGAATTGAGTTTAGCAGAATTGATTTATGTTTGGATACATTTACGTAAAAGTGAGTTGAATAATAAATTTCAGTGTAAAAAACATCCAGAATCAATTCTGGAGGCAGAAGCTACAAATTCTAGCTTCAAGTAGAATCAATTCTGGACACAGAATCAATTCTACTTTTGCCTAAACAAACATCTTTAAATCACTCAAAATCAATTCTATATCTATAGAAGTGCTTTTGACCCTTCCAAAAGCCAAACCAAACATACACTACATGATTTATCAACCCAAAAAAAACTTCAATGAACAAAACTTGATGGCTATGAACAAGTGCTAGAAATGGAAAAGTAAGATTGCATATCAAAAACAATTTCTAGATGAAACAAAATTTCTCAAACTCATCACAATAACAAAAATAACATGAACCAATTCACGCAGTAGAATCTCCTCATCCCTCTCTCTTTCTCCCACTCATCCACTCTCCTCTCTTCACTATAGTATGATTGGAATCTTCACCGCCACGTGTCACTCCATCTTTCCACGCGCCACTCGCGCGTGATATAGTACCCCTCACTTTCTCTCACTATATATTTTTAATTTTATTTTCCTCTATTTTTCTCTCTCTAATTTTCTCTATATATCAACAAGAGGCAAGATAAAAGAGAACGACTTGGGCTTTTGTTTTTAGTTTTCATTTTTTAATTTTTCTCGTAAAATTTTTCTTCTTTCTCTGCCTCCGTCGACTCTTCACCCACAGTGTTCTTCAATTCAACCCTCCTTCGTAACCATGAAACCTCTTCTTTCTTAACCAAACCAGGTATATATCTCTCTCTTTATACTCACAACAACTCTATGTGCGTGTCTGCGCGTGTCTTTATATATACATACACATATATTACTATATATCCGTTTTCATATATATAAGTGCTTTCTTCACGTTTTCTTTATTTCCAATCCGCAACTTGCGAATCGTTCTCTAACCATAACGACCCATTTTTGCAGCTTCGTGAGGGTCTCATCAGGTTCTTCTTCTGCTTCCATGGAGGTAACCAACCAACACTATAAAATTATTATTTTTTTAATATTTTATTTCGTGCTTTACTTGTCGTACAATTTTAATGTAGTTGAATATATCTTCGCGTAGTAAATAACACGAATTTTCGTGGATCATATTATTTAAGTTCGTACTCTGAAAAATGAAAACCCGTTGTTTTTCGTGTTTCCGGGGCTGTTATTATTATACATATTATATATTATTATGTTTGTTTCGTGTTATTTTTTTCATTTTCTTTGTTGTTTGAGTTCTGTTTTCTGGTTTGAATAAATTGCGGCGCTTTTTTGTATTTGAGAGTAATGTGCTTGGTAGGTTTTCATGCATTTGTGTAAAGTTTTCAACTTTGGATTCTGGGTTTTACTTTTGTTTCGAGAAAATGGATCTGGTTTATTCATTTCTTCTTCTTAGTTTGTTGCAGACACTGCTCTGCCTTCAGTTTTCCTCTGTCTACTTCCTTCCACAGATAAACATATATAGCTCCTCTGAATCTGATTCTCATTAATGTGATTTTCTGTTCTTGTTGTTGTTCTTATGAGTTGATTTTCTTGTTTGAGTTTTTTTTTTTAAATATTTTTCTTCTGTTCCTAAATATTGCTGTTTAATTTGGGAATTTTTTAGTTATGCCCGTATGTTTATTCATAGTTGGATTAATGAACTTCAAGGTCGAATCCTCTGGAAAACCTGTGCTTGAGTCCTCACTGAAATAATTATTGATTAGACTTTATTTACTGGTTTACTCGAGCCTTCTCCGGTGAGAACCAGAGAGCCATAGGGTTTAGACCAAAACAAAATCTTTGATAAAAATTTTCTTCTATTTTTAAAATAAATTATAAATTTTCTTAATTTTTTTCTCATTAGTTTATATTTCTTCTCTTTTACTGTTGCAACCATGTATGATTTCAATAAGGAATATTTATAAATAAATCTTACTATCTTTATGTTATTATTATGTAGTGCTTTTGTTTAATCACACGGCACTAACACTATTGGCAAAAATTCACTTTTGAATTTGTAGATTATATTTGACCACAGGTTGAAAATTGCATGATAAACATGTTTAAATTTTTGGACAGGTGAATGCAGTTCAAGTTAATAACAACCTAGTGAACGGTATCAATGAGCAACGAGATGAACGATCACTTTCTCCAGAAAGGTCCAATGCTTATAATGTTTTTGGTGACCCGGATCCCGACTTATCTCCCCGGGTGGGTGAGGAGTACCAGGTTGAAATTCCTGCTTTAATTTCAAAATCCGAGTATTGTTTGTTTGGAAGGAATGCCAACGAGGCAGAAAGTACTCTTTGTAACTTTGAAGTAGGATTACCTATCCCTATTATTTGGATAAAGGATGGAGCAGAGAAGAGTAATGCCGATCCACCGAAAAACGAATGCAAGTTGAATCCTAAACTTGAGGCCATTGGCAGTACATTGTTTAATAGAAAGAATTCTGATATGCAGCAAGAAACAAAGATTGGGATGCATGAGGAGCATAGCCATAAAGGACACATTCTGGTTCCTGGTTCTCGAAGTGACAACTGGACTGAAGTTGAAGAGGCCGGTTTTGTCCTTGGTTTGTATATATTTGGGAAGAACCTCGTTCTAGTGAAAAGATTTATCGGCAATAAGAAGATGGAGGATATACTGTCATTCTATTATGGGAAATTTTATAAGTCTGACAAATATCACAGATGGGATGGAAGTAGGAAAATGAAGAGCAGGAAATGCGTTTTCGGGGAAAGAATTTTCACTGGACAAAGACAAAATGAGCTTTTGTCTCGTCTACTACCGAATGTATCACAGGAATGTCAAAAAAAATTACTTGAGGTACAGACTTAAACAATTCTGAAGTTTATGTCATTTTAATTTTAATATCGCTGTTGCTCTACTGTCATGGTATTTGCTATGAACATGTTATAACTTTTTTGAGTTCAATTGTATCGTAGGCGTCGAACGCATTTGAAGAGGGAAAAATGCTTTTAGAAGATTATGTCTTAACTCTAAAAGCTTTAGTTGGGATCAAAGCACTTGTTGAGGGAGTAGGAATTGGTAAAGGGAAACAAGATCTTACAGGTGTCTCTATTGATTCTGTAAGGTCCACTCAAGCCGTCCCGTTTCGCGCAGAAATACCGGTTGGTAAAGCATGTTCAATGCTTTCAACTTCGGAGATAATAAGCTATCTAACAGGTGACTTCAGATTAAGTAAAGCTCGAACAAGCGATCTCTTTTGGGAAGCTGTTTGGCCTCGTCTACTTGCCAGAGGTTGGCACTCGGAGCAGCCTAGATGTTATAACTATTCGGTTACTTCTAAGAATCCTCTGGTCTACCTTGTCCCCGGAGTTAAAAAGTTTTCAAGGAAGCTCATTAAAGGGAATCACTATTTCGATTCTCTATCTGATGTCCTCAACAAAGTTGCATCCGATCCTGAGCTAATTGATCTCGAGAAAAATGGGGATGATGACAGCACAAGCAAGGAAGGAAACGGGTGGATGAAAGATACAAAACTGGACACGGAAAATTCCTCGGCTGATCAGCCGCGTCATTGCTATCTCAAGGTAAAAACTCCAAGTAACAGCACAGATGTAATTAAATTCACTGTTGTGGACACAAGTCTAGCGAATGAAAAGATGAGAAATGTGAAAGAACTGAAAAGCCTACCATTTGGAGTTTTAACAGCTTCTAGTTTGGAAATTGATTCGAGCGATGAAAATACCTCAGAAGAGGAGAAAACAAACGAATCCGAGTCTGTAAATGGCAGATGCTCTGATAGCAGGAAGAATGATATTACTAAAGCCGGTAAACTTAACATTGTTAAGGGTGAATTTTCAGACTTGAATGGTTTTGAAAGCAAGCCTTCAAAAGAGAAGCTTCCAAGAAGCAACATGGTCTGCACTAGAATATCAGCTGCCTCGATAGACCAGAAGACAGACTTCTTGGATAACAAGAAGAGAAAAGACGGTATGAAGTGTCAATCACTCCCTAGAATAGAATCTGATAACATAATTGATGTGGTCCCTATTACGAAAAAGAGAAGGAGATTAACTGCATGTAGCCGTGCAAAGACAGACGGAAGTACGGCTAGTTTCTTTGCGGTTCCTCCGAGAGTTAAACAAGAAGAGACCAGTTTCTGTCGGGATCAAGACAACTCAAAATACAGCAAGAATGTAACTGCTGATTTTTTGGCTCCTAGAGTAAAACAAGAGAAGTGTCCTTACAATCCAAAATCTAGTGATAGTGTTCATTCATCTGCAGAGAAGTTAATTCCACCTCAGGAAGTTAACTATTTAGCGCGTTTTCCAACTCAGGAGATAAAAAAGTTAGCAGAACCTCTGCCAAATCTCGGCTCATTCATCTGCAGAGAAAGTGTTCCTGGTACAAGCTCTTCCGGCACAAGGGAACAACATCGAAAACCTCAGCCGCGGACTATGATTGACCTTAACTTACCTGTTTCACCGGAAGTTGATGTTGATGATTCTTTTGGGAATGAAATGACTGAGATACAGAAAGTTGATACAAGCAAGGAATCAGGCGAGGTCAGTGCAGGGATAAACGTCGAACCGGTTGATCACTCAGAGCAGCAGCCTGATGTACAAACCCGGAGGACAGGCACAAGAAACCGACCCCCGACAGCAAAAGTTCTGGAAGCTTTTGCCTTTGGATATCTAGACAAAAAGGAGAAGCGTGTCAGAAGTAGGGACAGCTCAAGATCAAAAGCTTCGCGACGTGTGCGTCATAAAGCGGAAGGCTCTGGTAGCGATGCTGTTGCAGATTCTGGAAAAGAGGAAAGAGCGAATTTCGCCTGCAATGGTAATGGTAGCGCTGGCAGTAACGGGGATGTGGTATATACAGGTTTCCAACAATGATGTCTTATAATGGGAGATTGAATTTGTTTCTCTCTCTCTCAATACTTAGAGACAGCAGCTTGTGATCTTTCATTGGTTCAACTAGTACAGTACATTATACAGAATTTGATGTTAGAATTGGTTCAACTAGTACAGTACATTATACAGAATTTGATGTTAGAATTGGTTCAACTAGTACAGTACATTATACAGAATTTGATGTTAGATACAATCTTCGAATATGCAATCGAAGGTCGAAATCGAGAGTCACCTTCATCATTAGAAAGTACTGCTTCCAGACTTGGAGGTGAAGAAATGATGTTGAATCTCCAAGAATCACAAGGAATGAAGTTGATGTTGTGTTTCTATCTGTTGTGAAGGTAATATCACATAATGATGTTGATGATGACAAGTGTCAAATGGTTGTGTTGGTGACAATTGTCAAATGGTCTTGATCCCAACAATTTTTCTAAAGATTCTTGATGATGGCATATGAACAAGAAAGATATATCACAAGCCTCCTCAATCAAATGTATTAAGTTTCAGGTTAAGGTACTAGACAATGTTGAATCAAACAAAGAAATTTGAAGTCTTAAAGCTGTTATCTTTAAGTTGAAGTTGTGAACTCAAAGATGTGAAGTGTAAAAGCTCGATTGGTCTTGTGCTTAGCGCCTTAGTTTTGATCAATTTATTGTAAAGGAACAAGAATAAATCTTGAGGTACTAAGACAATGCACATACACACAAAAAGTGTTTTCAAACATCTTCTCTTTTGATAAACTTCTTAAAATCAATTTGGGAAAACACTTAATTCATTAGAAGTTTGTTTAAGCAATTAAGAAGGTAAAAATGCATTGAATAATCGATTAATTTGTCCCTTTAATCTATTAAATCAAAGCGTAATGCCTCCTAATCGATTAATGGGGCTGATAATCGATTATGTGATATAGAGAATCCAACTTTTTTATTTTAGTTTGGTTAATCGATTATCACATGTTTTTAATTAATTGAATCATTGAAAAGCCATATGGATTGTTTCCCTTTGATTGAGCCAGATTTTTTTCTATATATATAAATGAATAAATGAAGTTTCTCCTCATTTTAACATGCATTAGTTTTCTAAATAAAAACTTTTTTCTATCATTATTTCTCTTATTCTTATATAAAGCTCTTGTTTTACTAAAACTGTATTATTGCCAAGAGAGTAAAAAGTTTCATTTGAGGGTTGTGGGTTGTGTTGTAGTCAGGTCCGATCATGCACAATTGCAAGGAGTCCTATAACACCCGGCCTCAAATTTTAAAGGCCCCAACATTTTTTAATAATTAAACAAAATAATATTTTTAAAAAAAAAATATTAATTATACAAAATTTATATAAAATAATTTATAATTTAAACAATACAATGATTTTTTTTAGTATTTAGTTCGATTAGTATACAATTGTATTTTTGAAGTGTTATTTTTAATTATTAACTTTTTTATTTTTAAATTTAGGCCCATTTTTAAAATTAAAACAGAGCCTCTAAATTGATTGGGTCAGCCCTGGTTGTAGTGGTGTTGTGTTACAAGTATTTATTCAAGAGTGTAGTTCTCTTGTGATCTTTTTTTAATTGGATTTGGAGGTTGCAACCTAAACCTAAAAAAAGTTTGAGTAAAAATTATTGAGTTAGGTCTAATTAAAAACTTTGGTTAAAGTTATTGATTTGAGCATGTGTAAAAGCTCGAGTTGTTGTTGTAAGGCTTTTGGGCTGAACATGTGCAAAAACTCAATTTGTTTTGAAAGGTTATTTTGGTTGACTCTAGGAAAAGCTCAGAATTGTTTTTATTTGAAATCTCAAGGAGAAATTGTTAGGAACTTGAGTACGACTAATGGTTTAGGATGAACAATGATAACTCTGGTGTGATTTTCCTATCCATTTTTTCTTGTATTCTCTGCCCCTTCTCTTCTCTATTATTCCACCACTTTATCTATGTCATTTTATCCCTTCTAACATAAACATTTTCAAAATCAAAGTTTTTATAAATAGATCTTTTGAAAATTTGAATATCACAATACACTCACCCCTCTAGTGTATGGAGTCATCTTGTCAACAAGTTGTATCTAAGTCTAACCATTGTTATAAGACTGATCGTCTCAAGAGAAAGAAATAACTTCAAACAACTCACTAAATAGACCCTCATTCTTCAATAGAGAAGAGATTGCTTTGTGGAAAGTGAAGTTCAGAATCTTTATAGAGAGGATGCATTATGATATCTGGAATTTTGTTAAAAATGTTATTTTGTTCCCACATATCTAATTGATGGTGTTGTAGAAAATAAAGATAGAGATATTTGGACCAAAGATGATAAGAAAAAAGTGTTTCACACTTTGAAAGCAAAAACCATTGTTATTATCACTCTAATCATATATGAGTTTTCGTGTGTTTGTCACCAAGATACTACAAAAGAAATGTAGAAAAAGACTAGGATGAACACGTTAATCCATGAATACAAACTTTTTATAATGAAACATGAAGAAACATTCAGGATATGAAAAAAAATTATTCACAATGTGAATCATATAAGAACTCTTTGTAAAATTTTCCAAAATAAGGATTTGGTTATAAACACTATTACGAAAAAGACCTTTCATAAAACATTATTACAACGACCTTCATGTTAACCGTGATAATATATCGTTTACGTGTGCTTGAAATTTTTAATTATTTATTAATATATATATATATATATATATATATATATATATATATATATATATATATATATATATATATATATCATTTACGCGCGCCTGGATTTTTTAATTACTGATTAACAATTTTAGGAGGACCATTCTTTGAAGGAAATTTTTTGAATGACTAAATATGAGATATTTAGGAGGACCACAAACACAACCTTAAAAATTTTAATCAAATTACTTTTTAAAAATTAGAGTAGTCTATACGAATATAATAACTAACCACTATACATAATTTTGATGTAATTATTTTATTTAATATAGAAGTTTAATCTTTAATCATATACCCCCGCTAGTGGACGGTGGGATTGGTCCCTCTTGGATTAGTCGGTCGCAAGGCCGGATACCAAGATTTTCAACAAAAAAACTTTAATCATATATATAATTTTCCTTTATATGATGTTGATTTTATTTGTACAATCATTTTTAAAAATATTTTGCTTACTTAAAATATAAATGATCAATTAAAACCGTTACGTTAAAAGAAAATAAATGATTAAGATTAGGAGTAAGTTTTCAAACCTAGACACACACACACACACGCACATACACACACAAGTTTGAACTGGCCAATAACTTGTATCATTTGGAATATCATAGGTTTGAACTCAAATTGTGCCACTGTGATCTCTGACGGGATGATTCATGTGTTCAAGGCATTGGGATCAAACACATCATAATACCTAATTTTCTGTCATGACTCCTTCTTGCAAAGGTTGTGGTTCTTCATAGTGTTCTTCAAAGGCTTCAAACAAATGAGCAGAAAGAGGGTTTCGTGGTAAATGACCGGTAGCTTGAAATCTCCTTAGTAATTTGTATGTTCTCTCAAGTTCATGGTCTCCTCTGTATACTAGGGTTAGCAACCTGCGCATGCAGTACCCACGTACATGTCGTGTCACTAGAAGACATAATTCCTCAAAAGCTCAAACATGCTTTTCACAAAAAATTTAAAGAATCAAAGTGTTATTGACACAACCCCCGACAACTGCGCCAAAAACTTATTGTGTTATTTATATGTGCAAGTATACACAGTCAAATGATAGCAAGTGATATAAAAATAAAAGTATTTATCCTACATAGATCGTAATAACTTAAGTTGATCCTCAATGTAAAACTTTGTGAATACCCATGAGAAAAAGATAACAATAATGGTTGGTTGTCATAGATTTAGGTTGTGTAGTAGTTAATAAGAGTAAAGAAGTTAAATCAATAGTGAGAGATATGTTGGGTGATCCATTTAATGAGTTTTATACTTTGTGTGTATCTGATGAGATCCTTCTTGATAGATAAGGCAGAAAATGGTATAGTGGTGTATGTCTACAACATCAAAATATATGCATTAAGTTAGGGAAACAAATCTCTAGGTCTCACAATAACATTAAAGCATGTGTTATATAACTTCTAATTGCTTTTATGGTTGTAGTCCTTTATGTCTAAAGAGACTAATCTAGTGAATACGTTTATCCTAATATTTTCAAACATATTTACCATGAGCTCCACTAGTTAACAAATCTCTCAATCATTAATCAACTTTTGCCGATTTCTAAGGTGATCAAACAAAGAAACGAATGTATAGCGTTATTTCACATGATAAAATGTATCGCTTAAAATCACACCATCTAACACAAAATATAAATTTTCATCAAACTACACATAGCTCAACATAAAGAGTTTAGCTCATGGTGAGCAAAAGAAATACAACAACAAATTCTCAAAGTTAACATTATAAACACTGATGAAAAGAAAATAAAAACCTAAGTGTAACACTTCTAATCCTTACAATCTTTAATCAGTAAGAAGCGAGTTCTGTCATGCCTGGTAGCTCAATACTTCTTCAGTAAAGGAAGGGGGAGATTCTCTTCACTTATGGTTCATACATGTTCTTCTCAAAATGAGATATTTTTCTAATTTATTTCTCTAGTGTCTCTGTCAACTTCTGAACCTTCTTTCATTTCTTCAATGTGGTTCTTTTATATCCTCTTAACTTTTAGGGTTTCCTGTAGTCATTGGATCATGGGCCTTGTGCTTATCCATTGATTTGGCCCATGAAAATCAACACATTCCTTCTTCTTAACCTCTCATACCAATACTAGGTAGTACAAATCAGCGTGCAAGGGACAACACGTCTGGTGGCAAACCTGTTGTGCAGACAGACAAGCAGCGCAGAAACTTCAGCGTTCAACAACTTTCGCATATTTTGTTTTGTAGTGTTTGTTCTTATTCATTCAGATTTCTAGCTTAGCTAGTGTTTCCATCTTCAAGCTCTTGTCATGTTTTCCCTAAGGTTGAAGCCCTTCACTCCTTACAATGTCTTCTAGCTCTAAGGCTTGCTAGAAAGTGAGGTTGTATTGAAGCAACATTTCTGGCATGACGAAACTTATCACCAGAGCAGTCCTAAACAAATAAAAAACATATCAAACTCATAAAAGAGAGCACATAATGTGCCCCATGCTAATTAAACTAAAACAAGCAAAACCTACTTAAATTAACCTAATAAAATTTGCTAACACAAAATAAAATCAAATAATAAAGGCTTAAATATTTCATAAATAGTTACTTATTAAATACCGAGAGTAATAAGGAGCTAAACATTTAGGATTCATAAGAGACATTAATATCATATTACTACTATGATTGTATTTGCGAAAATAATGAAGATATTGCACCCTCTTATGTAAGAGAATGCAAGAGAGTTCATGTCTCTTAGTGAATGAACTTTCAACTATAATGATTGAGATATTTGTAGACACGAACTATGAACCGAATCATGAGAAGGAAACAATCTTCTGTCAACTCCCCAACAAATATGTGAGAACATAGGAACAATTATTCCTCCTAAATTGAAGGAGTAGTAATCTCTGACAATTTTGATCAACCAAACCTTTCAATGACACCTCATATGTCATGTATTAGAGAAACAAACTAATGATGAATATAAGTTAGGGTCGGACGACTGAGACTTCAGTCGAACGACCCACACTTAAATGTTAATTTCAAGCTTCAATCGAACAACTCGAACTTGCGTCCGCCAATTTTCTCTGATGGCCCTTTCAAACGGTTTCTCTTTAAAGTCCAATCAAAATTATTTCAGTGTAATATTGTGAAGTATGATTCAAACTTCCAAGGAGTTGGCAACCGACATGGATACGTAAAATTTGAATGGAGTATGGAGTACTATGTGGACACCCACTTATATTTGAGTTGGTTGGTACTAAAACCGAGTGACACGTCGCTACTTTAAGCACGTATGGCATAATAATTGCTCCTATCGTATTCAATAAAAAAAAAATCGACAACTTCGATACAATTTATGTCACTTCATCCACAACCAAAGTTAGTTGGAAAACGGATTATGAAAAAAACTGCTTCAACATATAATTTCCCTATCTTTCTAACCTTTTTTATTTATACAGGGTCTCTCATAAATTAGATGTTCAATTTTTCAACGCTTATAATATTTTTTTTTTAACACTACTATATTCTAGTATTAAACTTTATTATTTTATTATTTATGTTAAGTTTTGCGGTGAACTTTGACCATTCCACTCCAAAAACTAAAAGTTATGACTTGTCAACTGTGTGACAATATCTTGATATACAATTTGTTACTTTGAAATTTTCTTATCTATTTAATATTTCACAGAATATGAAAAATAGACACACTAATTTTATGATTGAAATTTGAAAATAACTCTTAATGAAATTTGTTTGATTGATACTATAATGAAATTATTTTGAAAATGTTTTTGTTTTATTTTTCTTATTTAATTTGCTGCAGTACTATTTTAGAACATTTACTCTAATAAAATAATTATTTTTGTAGTAATTGACACGGTTTACATTTTAGAAAGGTTCAAAATGTGCTTTGTCTAGGAAATTCAATGGAAAAAACCAAAATAACTATTCACTTTGCTAAAAACAAGCTAAAGAAGGAATATATTATGCAATCTATAAACTATACACTTTGAGTATGAGAACTTGTTATTATCGTGAAGAAAAAAAAGTAAAACATACTTTTGGTTTGTGCCGAAGAGAAAATTATTATTAGTGTCTAATGTGGTTATAAAAGGAGGGAAAGCTAATAGTTTAGTTTTACGCATCACAAACATTCTTCTCCTTAGTTCATTAGAGAGAAAAATAATTAATATCTTTCCTATAAAAATTTTCAAGTGAGTATTCTCATATTTAAAGAGAAATATTGTAATATCTTCTACTAAGTTTAATATTGTCGGCTAATTTTTATTGTTAAATCAAAATTGTGTTTATACAACTCTTATTAAAAAGGATCATTGTATCGAAAGTCTTTCTAGTAATGTGCTTAGGTGGCATGTTCAGTTAAATGTGTCAAACGGCGGTGCAAGTAGATATGGATGAAAAAAAAAAATTCATTTGAGGGGAAGAATACCCATAAAAAATGGATGAAATCACACTTGAGAGGAGATTGTTGATATATCAAGTGTGAGTAAACACTTTTTAAATCAGAAGACACATAAATCAAATACCTTACAAATTTAATTTTAATATGTGATGTCAAATTCATTTAAGATCAATGTTAAAAATTCAATGTAATGATCCTCTCTAGATCCAACAACGATTGTGTTGTTTATAAAAACAATCACATTAGATTGAGAAATATGACCGTATATAAATTAACTTTAAATTACTAATCGTTAATTGGTTCAGTAGTAATTAAAGTTGATTCCCCTCAACCTCAATTTGATTTCAAAACTTATCTCTAAATCAAATTAAGCGGTCCAGTGGCATTTTCAACTTTTTTTCAAATTTCAAACAAATAACTTAATTTCTAAATGTTTTGCAACGAGGATTTGAAGAAGGTTTTTTCTTTATCCACCTCCCTATGGAGTCACCCCAGCGAAAATCCCATTTTACCCCTGCTTCGGAAATGCATTTCCGAAATATTTTTTTTTCTAAATTTTTTCAGACTTCGGAAGTGCATTTCCGAAAAAATCCCAAAAATTGGGATTTTGATTAATTCGGAGATGCATCTCCGAAAAAACAAAAAAAAATCTAAAAATTCCAAAAACTAATTTTAGGATATGAATTAATTTATATATTATAAATTTGATATAATTTATGAGTAATAAATAATAATAATTATATATTTTGATATAATTTATTAGTTATGAATAATAATTATTATATATTTCTATTCTGATTCATATTTTAAAATTTAAAATAATTTTAATTAAAAAAATTAAAATAATTTCACTTACAAAATGAGTTATAATTTTTTATTTATATATTTATATATTTATAATAATCATTATATATTTACAAAAAAAATTAAAAAAATAAGTGTTTTAATTTATATATTTATATAATAATTATAATAATTATTATATATTTATATAATAATTATTATATATTAATTATAAATATATTTATATATTTATATAATAATTATAAAAATTAAAAAAAATGAGTGTTTTAATTTATAATAATTATTATATATTTATATATTTTTATATTAATTATTATATATTTATATATTATATATTTATATATTTCACTTACAAAATTAATAATTATTATTATATATTTATATATTTCTATTCTGATTCATAATTAAAAATGAGATAATTTTTTATTTAGTTTAAAAAAATTAAAAAAAGATTTTGTCTTAATTTTATTTAATGAATAAATTTTATATTTAATTCTATATAATTCAAAATTTACTTATGGAATTAAAATGTTTTTGATTTATATAAGTTAGTAAAATAATTTTTAACTTTCAAATAGTTTAGGATGTTTTGATTCACCTTGATTTTATTCATTCACCTTCATTTTATTGATTCACCTTGATATATACCTATTAATTGTATTGATTCACCTTGATTTTAATTTTTTTAATAATTATTAATTATTTCGGAAGTGTATATCCGAAACATTCCAAGACCAATTTGGTCTTGGAATATTTCGGAAGTTCATTTCCGAATTCCTCCAAGGGGGTGCGTTCGGAGATGAACTTCCGAAAACACCACATTTTCTGAAAAGTAACTTTATTTCGGAGATGCATCTCCGAAATCAATATTTTATATTAAAAAAAACACGTTTTCGGAGATACATTTCCGAAAACACCTTTTTTAACAAAAAAAGTACCTTTTCGAAAATGAACTTCCGAAACAAGGGATAGTGTGGTAAATTCACCAGGGGTGGACAAGAAGGTTAGGAGGTGGGTGAAGAAATTTTCTTTGAAGAATGGTTTTGAACAAGTTGGTTTTGTTGTGGTTCTTAAAAAATAAATGTATTAAGCTTAAGCATTGAATAGCCTTAGGCTAATTCACTACTTGTCCTATAAATAAGCTAATCCCTTTAGTACTATAATAAGAAATAAAATAATAACTAACAAAGACTAAGGAAGCACACTAAAACGAGTTTAAGCTATTTTTCTTTTCTCTTAAAAATGTACCCTTTGAAAAAGACCCGTGGATTTCTAGGTCAACTAAAACTCATAATAGAAAATTATTGGTATAAAAGAATTTCCAATAAATAATACACTTAAAAAATATGCTATATTTCCTTGTAAGAAAGAAAGTTTTTGTGTGTGGGTTTCTTATGCTTATTACCACAAAGACTGCATGGATCACTAAGGAAAAGACTGATTTATCACAAGCAACCAACAATCAGTCATGAATGAAAGTTACATCATATGTGTATGTATTCAATCAACTTTAGAATGAAAGCCAAATACTTTGCATTGCATTGTAACTGCTCCATTTTCACAATTCACCTGGGTGGGGGCACCAAGAGATTGGTTTTTGGCATTACAGCTATGAAATGGAAAAATCATAAAAGTTCAACTTCACATATGCTGTAATGTACACAGCTGAGAGAAAGACTTTAATGCCTTATAAGCTATAAACCTTCCTTCGAATCCGAAGATTGTATCTAACATCAAACTATGTATAATGTACTGTACTAGTTCAACCAATGAAATATCACATGCTGCTATCTCTAAGTATTGAGACAGAGAAACAAATTATATCTCATATTATAAGACATCATTGTTGAAACCTGTATATAACACGTCGCCTTTCCTGCCAGTGCTACCATTACCGTTACAGGCAAAATTCGCTCTTTCCTCTTTTCCAGAATCTGCAACAACACCGCTACTAGAGCCTTCCGCTTTATGACGCACGCGTCGCGAAGCTTTGGATCCTGAGCTGTCCCTACTTCTGACACGTTTCTCCTTTTTGTCTAGATATCCAAAGGCAAAAGCTTCCAGAACTTTTGCTGTCGGGGGTCGGTTTCTTGTGCCTGTCCTCCGGGCTTGTACGTCAGGCTGCTGCTCTGAGTGATCAACCGTGCCTGTTCTCCGGGATTGTACATCAGGCTGCTGCTCTGAGTGATCAACCAGTTCGACGTTTGTCCCTGCACTGACGTCGTTTGACTCCTTGCTTGTATCAGCTTTCATTTCATTCACAAAAGATTCATCAACATCAACTTCCGGTGAAACAGGTAAGTTAAGGTCAATCATAGTCCGTGGCTGAGGTTTCGGAGGTTGTTCCCTTGAGCCCGAGGAACTCGTACCAGGAACACTTTCTCTGCAGATGAATGAGCCGAGATTTGGCAGAGGTTCTGCTAACTTTTTTGTCTCCTGAGTTGGAAAACGTGCTAAATAGTTAACTTCCTGAGGTGGAATTAACTTCTCTGCAGATGAATGAACACTATCACTAGATTTTGGATTGTAAGGACACTTCTCCTGTTTTACTCTAGGAGCCAAAAAATCAGCAGTTGCATTCTTCCTGTATTTGGAGTTGTCTTGATCCCCACAGAAACTGGCCTCCTCTTCTTTAACTCTCGGAGGAGCCCCAAAGAAATTAGCCGTGCTTCCGTTTGTCTTTGCACGGCTACATGCAGTTAATCTCCTTCTCTTTTTCGTAATAGGGACCAGATCAGCTATGTTATCAGATACCATTCTCGGGGGTGATTGACACTTCATACGGTCTTTTCTCTTTTTGTTATCTAAGAAGTCCGTCTTCTGGTCTATCGAGACAGCTGATACACTAGTGCAGGCCATGTTGCTTCTTGGAAGCTTCTCTTTTGAAGGCTTGCTTTCAAAACCACTCAAGTCTGAAGATTCGCCCTTAACAGTGTTAAGTTTACCGGCTTTAGTAACATTGTTCTTCCCACTATCAAAGCATGTCCTATTTACAGACTCAGATTCATTTGTTTTCTCGTCTTCAGAAGTATTTTCATCATCTGAATCAATTTCCAAACTAGAAGCTGTTAAAACTCCAGATGGTAGGCTTTTCATTTCTTTCACATTCCTCGTTTTTTCGCTCACTAGACTTGTGTCCACAACAGTGAATTTAATTACATCTGCACTGTCATTTGGAGTTTTTACCTTGAGATAGCAATGACGCGGCTGATCAGCCGGGGAATCTTCAGTATCCAGTTTTGTATCTTTCGTCCACCCGTTTCCTTCCTTGCTTGTGAAGTCATCATCCACATTTTTCTCGAGATCAATTAGCTCAGGATCGGACGCAACTTTGTTGAGGACATCAGATAGAGAATCGAAATAGTGATTCCCTTTCACGAGCTTCCTTGAAAACTTTTTAACTCCGGGGACAAGGTAGACCAGGGGATTCTTAGAAGTAACCGAATAGTTATAACATCTAGGCTGCTCCGAGTGCCAACCTCTGGCAAGTAGACGAGGCCAAACAGCTTCCCAAAAGAGATCGCTTGTTCGAGCTTTACTTAATCTGAAGTCACCAGTTAGATAGCTTATTATCTCTGAAGTTGAAAGCATTGAACATGCTTTACCAACCGGTATTTCAGGGCGAAACGGAACGGCTGGAGTGGACTTTACAGAATCAATAGAGATACCTGTAAGATCTTGTTTCCCTTTACCAATTCCTACTCCCTCAACAAGTGCATTGATCCCAACCGAAGCTTTTAGAGTTAAAACATATTCTTCTAAAAGCATTTTTCCCTCTACAAATGCATTCGATGCCTACGAAACAATTGAACTGAAAAAAGTTATAACATGTTCGTAGCAAATACTATGACAGTAGAGAAACAGCGATATTAAAATTAAAATGACATAAACTTCAGAATTGTTTAAGTCTGTACCTCAAGTAATTTCTTTTGACATTCCTTTGATACATTCGGTAGTAGACGAGACAAAAGCTCGTTTTGCTTTTGTCCAGTGAAAATTCTTTGCCCGAAAACGCGTTTCCTGCTTTTCATTTTCCTACATCCATCCCATCTCTGATATTTGTCGGACTTATAAAATTTCCCATAATAGAATGACAATATATCCTCCATCTTCTTATTGCCGATAAATTTTTTCACTTGAACGAGGTTCTTCCCGAATATATACAAACCAAGGACGAAACCGGCCTCTTCAACTTCAGTCCAGTTGTCACTTCGAGAACCCGGAACCAGAATCTGCCCTTTATGTCTATCCTCCTCTTGCATCCCAATCTTTGTTTCCTGCTGCATATTAGAATTCTTTCTATTGAACAATGTACTGCCAATAGCCTCAAGTTTAGGATTCAACTTGCATTCATTTTTCGGTGGATCGGTGTTGATCTTCTCTGCTCCATCCTTTATCCATATAATTGGAATAGGTAATCCTACTTCAAAGTTAAGAAGAGTACTTTCTGCCTCGTCGGCATTCCTTCCAATCAAACAATACTCGGATTTTGAAATCAAAGCAGGAATTTCAACCTGGTACTCCTCACCCACCCGGGGAGATAAGTCGGGATCCGGATCACCGAACACATTATATGCATTGGACCTTTCCGGAGAAAGTGATTGTTCATCTCGTTGCTCATCGATACCATTCGCTAGGTTGTTATTAACTTGAACTGCATTCACCTGACAAAAAATTTAAACATGTTTATCATGCAAGGTTTAAGATTTTCAACCTGATGATGTTTTTGTAATGAAGTACCAACAGAAACAAACACTTTCTTCCAGCTGTGAGTAAACATAAATCAACCTATGGTCAAAAATGTTTCAACATGATAAAGTTTATTTATAAATATTCCTTATTAAAATCATACATGGTTCCAATCAGCAAAACAGGAGAAATATAAACTAATGAGAAAAAAAAATTTAGAAAATTTATAATTTATATTAAAAATAGAAGAAAAATCTTATCAAGGATTTTGTTTTGGTCTAAACCCTCTGGTTCTCTGGTTCTCACCGGTGAAGGCACCAGTAATGCAGTACTAAACCTCAGATTCTCCCTAGGGATTCGACCATGAAGTTCATTAATCACTTGAATCCGACTATGAATATAAATATTATTTAATATTACTTAAAAAACCAAATAAATAAATCATACAGGCATAACTACAAAATTCCCAAATTAAACAACAATATTTAGGAACAGAAAAAAAAATATTTAAAAAAAAAAAAACTCAAACCAGAAAATGAACTCATAAGAACAGTAACAACAAGAGAAAATCACAATAATGAGAATCAGAGAAGCTATATATGTTTATCTGTTGAAGGAAGTAGACAGAGGAAAACTGAGGCAGAGCAGTCTGCAACAAACTAAGAAGAAGAAATGAATAAACCAGATCCATTATCTCGAAACAAAAGTAAAACCCAGAATCCAAAGTTGAAAACTTTACACAAATGCATGAAAACCTACCAAGCACATTACTCTCGATTACAAAAAAGCGCCGCAATTTATTCAAACCAGAAAACAGAACTCAAACAACAAAGAAAATGAAAAAAATAACACGAAACAAACATAATAATATATAATATGTATAATAATAACAGCCCGGAAACACGAAAAACAACGGGTTTTCATTTTTCAGAGTACGAACTTAAATAATATGATCCACGAAAATTCGTGTTATTTACTACGCGAAGATATATTCAACTACATTAAAATTGTACGACAAGTAAAGCACGAAATAAAATATTAAAAAAATAATAATTTTATAGTGTTGGTTGGTTACCTCCATGGAAGCAGAAGAAGAACCTGATGAGACCCTCACGAAGCTGCAAAAATGGGTCGTTATGGTTATAGAACGATTCGCAAGTTGCGGATTGGAAATAAAGAAAACGTGAAGAAAGCACTTATATATATGAAAACGGATATATAGTAATATATATGTATGTATATATATAAAGACACGCGCACACACGCACATAGAGTTGTTGTGAGTATAAAGAGAGAGATATATACCTGGTTTGGTTAAGAGAGAAGAGGTTTCATGGATACGAAGGAGGGTTGAATTGAAGAACACTGTGGGTGAAGAGTCGACGGAGGCAGAGAAAGAAGAAAAATTTTACGAGAAAAAAAAAATAGAAAAATGAAAAATGAAAACTAAAAACAAAAGCCCAAGTCGTTCTCTTTTATCTTGCCTCTTGTTGATATATAGAGAAAACTAGAGAGAGAAAAATAGAGGAAAATAAAATTAAAAATATTAAGTGAGAGAAAGTGAGGGGTACTATATCACGCGCGAGTGGCGCGTGGAAAGATGGAGTGACACGTGGCGGTGAAGATTCCAATCATGCTAAAGTGAAGAGAGTAGGGTGGGAAAGAGTGGGAGAGAGAGACAGGGGATGAGGAGATTCTACTGCGTGAATTGGTTCATGCTATTATTTTTATTGTTATGAGTTTGAGAAATTTTGTTTCATCTAGAAATAGTTTTTGATATGCAATCTTACTTTTCCATTTCTAGCACTTGTTCATAGCCATCAAGTTTTGTTTCTTCATGTCCTTTTTTTTCATAAACCATCAAAGTTATTTGTTTGAGATATGGATCCTCTCCCTTTAGATATCTCCGGCTCACTATTATGCTTAAATCCAAACTATTAAATTAATCTATAGAGAGAGGAAAGAAAAAATTGAAAGAAAATTAAACCAATAGATTTAAATCTAATGGCGAGATATGGCACATGAGAGATGGCGGCACCAAAAATGTTGTAAATAATCTGTTTTCATTTGCGTGTGTTTGGTTCTATGTCTCGCTTTTCTTTAAAACCGCGGCGAAAAATTACAATAACTTAAAAATTACACTTTGTAGTCTGTAAAAAACGTGGAAAGACGTGTCATAATGCTATGTTGTTGAGTAAATTTTTGCCGGAACACGCATTATATGACGTTGTGTTGTTGAGCAAACATTGACCGAAACACGCGTTATGTTATGTGTGTGGTTGAGTAAATATTGGCCAAAACACGCGTTACATCTTATTGTGGTATTGAGTAAAATGTTAATCAAAACATGCGTTATAATTTTGTCAGGTACTCTTGAATAGATTTAAATAAAAGGTCTTTTTATCAAATTTTATTCATATTAATCTTTTTACGAACAAGAGACTCAATTCAATATAAATTTTATAAATTAAATTTATAATAAGTAACTAAAGAATAATTAGTAAATTGATAATAAATATGACAATTTGATAGAATGACGTATACTTTAAAATATTTACAATCTCATAAATTTATTTAGTAGTAATATAAAATTATGTTTGATTTAGTTTTGTGAAACTGTTTTTTAGATTTTTATAATTTTGAAAATAATAGAAAAATTATTTTCTATTTGAGAGTTTTAAGAATTAAAAAACTAAAATAGGTTTTAGAGATTTTAATTTTTGATTTTTAGTTTTGGAGATTAAAAAGAAGAAAAAATTAAGAAAAAAGGTATATTTTTCATTAACGACAAATTCGTAATATTGTACAACTTTAAAATAATTATTAAAAGGAAAATTATTAAACTTTTTTTTCTTCAAATTTCTTTTCTAAAACTTATTTACAAAATAGTTTTAAAAAACTAAAAACAAAAATTCATTCAAACAAGTCCTGATTTTTTGTGTTTATTCTTGTTTTACCTCCCAATTATAAGACTTTTGTGTAATTAGAAAGAAGAAGTCCACACAAACAAAAGAAAAATAAAAATGAAGTCGAATAAAAATCTCAAATAGACCAAGAGTAACATAAATCCTAATTTATTTGGAATATAAATAATATTGCATCACGGTTACAATAGATAACCGTTGTGGAAAGTATCTAGAGTTTATTATATAATATGTAGATTGCTTGTTTTTTCACACATATCACTAAAGAAATACAACCATTCAAATTGATAGAGAAGTATATAATCTGAAAATTAAACTATTCTTGAAAAACAACTTAAACAAACCACTATTTTTCGAAGTGCATGCATGTCACAACTCATATCTTACTCTTTAACATTTAGAATATGGTTCAATGGTCTAAGTCCTTCATGACATCGATTATTTTGCTTCTAGTTTAATTTGAATAGCATCAATTTATTAGCCTAGTTTACCTCATCATCGTCACTTATCATGATTATTATGTTGATTACTTATCATAATAAAAATCATGATGATAAGTGACGATGATGAGGTAAACTTGGCAAATAAATTTATGTTATTCAAATTAAACTATAAGAGAAGATATCGATGCAATGAAGGAATTAGGTCATTGAATCACATTCTATAGGTTAAAGCAGGGGCGGAGCTACAGCCCAGCGAGCCTGGCCATGCGCCCGGGCTCAACCCCTCCCCAAGGGCGGAGCTACAGCCCAGCGAGCCCGGGCATGCGCTCGGGCTCAACCCCTCCTTTTGTTGTATACTCCTCATCTAATAGTCGATTTTTAGATAACATCATGGATAAAATTAAGGACAAAATTAGTAAAAACAGGGTGTGAAATTTTTGGACAAAATTTTTAGACAAAATCAAGAGAAAAATTAGTAGAAATAGGGTGTAAAATCAGTAAAAACAAAGGTGTAAATTTTTTGCCCAGGCTCCCTAAAATTTCTGGTTCCGCCACTGGGTTAAAGAGCGTAATATGAATTATGAGTCGAATGCAATTTAGAAAATATTGATTGATATAAGTTGGTTTTCAAATACAACTTAATTTTCAAATTATAAATTTCTATGTCAATTTAAATAAATGTATTTTCAGTGAAGGGTTAGTGAAATAAACAATCTACATTCAATATAATAAACTCAACTTGATCTTATGTCAATCTGCATAAGAATTTTAAAGAATAAAACATTGTTAAGTCACAAGAAAGTCTCTTTAGACTTAGCAATGTTTTGTTCTTGTGCTGAGAACATTAATCAACAACAGGAAAATACACCAACATTTATCAACAATACAATAATAACATACAACAACGTTAAAAAACATATATTTTATAAACAAAACACTGATAACATGCATAATATACAATAACATACAACAACACAAAATATAATAAAATATTTCAAGAACGCACCTTTTATTGAAAATAATCGTGGAACTGAAATAAAAAATGAAGTTCATTTAATTTATGATACTATGAAAAGTAAATACAAGGTGGATGAATTTTACACGATAGCTTCATACATCTTGTATTATTTTTCATAGCAACACAAACCATATGTACCGTAGCAAAAGTATACGCTTTGTTAAGGTGATTTTTTTCATTCACTTTTCCTATAAAGAAAAAAAAACACCATGACATTAACATCATTACATGGAACATTCACCAAATGAAAAAAATGAGAAATCATTTTTAACAAGAAATGTAAACGAAATTGGAGCATAAGTTTAATGAACGAACCTGAAGGTGGAGATCAGTGAAGACGAATCTGAAGATTGCAGTATGTGTGATGAGTGACATGGATGTTAGGGTCTTCTTTAGAGATAGAAGAGTGAAATGTGTTAGGGTTTTATTTTGAGAGAAATGACTTTTATGAACTGAGCGAGAGATACTTTCGCTTAAATGCTTAAAAAATATCACTTTTCATCACGATTGACAGGATGAATCGTGATGAAATGATTAGACTTTACACCACGGTTGACTAAATTAACTGTGGTGATATATAAGGACATTACCTTTTTGTGACGATAAAATGAGATATTGAAGGCGCTTGGATTTGAATCATTTAACTCTTGGTACATTTAACTCTTTTTACATTAATCATTTCTTCCCCTCGTTTTTTATATCTTCCACGAGACAAATTATGGGGATATATAGTTTTAGATTTGTTTTCCTCTCCCGTTTAACTCTTAGCATGTTATAAACATAGTGGAAATATTAATTTACAGGATTGTATCTAAAAAGCATCAACAAAACACAAAATAAGATTATTCTTCACAAAATAAGATTACTACTAACCAAGAATGCATTAGAACTATGACACTCACAAACTTATCCCAAATGTTCTTATCAATAAAATTTTATTTTACATCTAGATGTTCAAGACCAAACTTGGGCTTTGTATTGTAATCATGTGTAAGTTGTGACTTAAAAGTTCCTCCAATGCTCACTGGCATAAGAAATCCACCTACTAATTCTACATTTTATCACTAAATTCTTAAAACTAAAATATTGACTACAGTGACATGTGGTTAAGGAATCCAGCAATCTCATGGAGTTCAAAAAAGTAGGAAAATTTGATTTTGTTTTCATGTTATGCAAAGTATGTTGTAGCCTCTTATGTTGCATATCAAGCACTTTGGTTAGAGATGTTGCTTTAAGAGTTGAATGTGAGCAATTGTGTGGAAATCAAATTGCTAGTGGATAATTAATCAGTATTTGATTTTTTAAAAAAATATTATACGTCATGGTAGGAGAAAACACATAGAAGGATGTACCATTCCTCGAGGATACAGTTGGCAAAAAAGATTGAAAGGTTGAATATTACAAGACTGAATTGCAATTGACTGACATTCTAACAAAAATCCTTAAAGTAACCAAGATTTGAAAACCTCAAAGGATTAATGGAAATGAGGACCTTAAAAAAATTTAATTATGAAAGATATTAGATATGTGATTCAGTTTTAAAAATTAGAAGTAATTTGTTATATTATGGTTAGACAATTATAATTATCTTCACTTGTAGTAATTACTAACTAGAAATTAGTTAGTTATATAATTGTATATAATGATGTAATTTATGTTTGCAGTATACACTTAATTCTAATAATACATCTATATATATATATATATATATATATATATATATATATATATATATATATATATATATATATATATATATATATTGAAACATAAGCTACTTAACAAAAATAACATTGACTGTCATTTTATATATCTCCAAAAAAATTATAAATAAAAGAAAAATAATTATCCTATTAAAAATTTTCCATATTAATATATTCAATAAGAAATATCTATAATATAAGAAAATAAGTGGTTCTGGTTTTTACAAAAATACTCATCCTTAATTTTCTTACACCTATTAAAATTGTTGGTATTTTTGTCTATCCACACAATTGTCTAATATAATCTTAATATTTTATTCAACATTATTATAACTTATAAATCACTCCCTCTCATTTTTAACCATTCTTTCTCTCTCTTCACCTTTCCATTATTAGTTTTCAAAAGCAATGTAAAGTTGATTGGAATATTTATTCTAATTATTAGATTTAAAAAAATGATTTTGCTCCAACATATTTATTCTAATTATTAATTTTTAAAAATGATTTTTATAGTGTTATAAAATTATGTGGAAAAAATGTTACAAAGAAACTTTTTATAAAAGCTTCAAATGAAAATTTTATTTGAATAGTTATTCTTAAAATGTGATTTCAAGTATTTCATCTATTTATGGGTAAAAAATTTGGATATCAAAATTTCAACAAATCACTTAATTTTGAAGCTATTTCAAATAGATTTTCATAAAATCATTTTTAAAATACAACTTTTTGAAAAAATTGCGACTTTGACAAAGTTTTGGTCTTCAATAATCTATGTTTATGTTCTAGGATGTCAAAATTAGTGTTTCATTTTAGAAAAAACGAATATAATTTTTTTTTAATATTTTGAAAAACAGTTTTGAAAAATCTATTTTAAAGAATACAAAGAAAAAAATCCATTTTTTAGAAGCTTAAACAAACAGGCCCTATAATATGATGAAAATAGAAAAAAAAAATCAATTTTATTTATTTGTGTCCAGAAGCCATTATAATTGATTCTAAAAATTACCATTATTTTAATGTCAAAATACATTCAAACTTTTTTTTAACCATTAAGGATTTGTTTTCTTTTTAAATGTGATTTCAAAATTTGTATTTATGTAATTTAATTTTTATGCCATTATCAATACTATAAGTACCTTTTATGGAAAAGAAAAAAGAGAGATAAATAAACAACAAGAAATCAAATTCAAATTTCAAAATCTTATTTTCCCTCCTCTTTTACTCTATTTTTTTATATTTTATATACGAAAATTTACTATTGATCCATATATTTATATATTTTTCTAAACGATACCTAAAAAAAATAATATTAGTATACGGGAAAAAATTTATTATTGATCTAAATATTTTAATATACGAAAAATGGTATTTATGATTCAAAATTTTTTTATTCAAAAATGGTATACGGGAAATAATTTATTATTGATCTACATATTCTTATATACGAAAATTTACTATTGATCCAGATATTAACGATACCTAAACAAAAATAATATTAGTATACGGGAAAAATTTATCATTGATCTAAATACTTTTTATATACGAAAAATGGTATTTATGATCCAAAATTTTTTTATTCAAAAATGGTATACGGGATATAATTTATTATTGATCTACAAATTTTTATATACGAAAATTTACTATTGATCCAGATATTTTTGTAAACGATACCTAAACAAAAATAATATTAGTATATGGGAAAAAATTTACTATTGATCTAAATATTTTTTATATACGAAAAATAGTATTTATGATCCAAAATTTTTTTATTCAAAAATGGTATACGGGAAAAATTTTATTATTGATCTAAATATTTTTATATATGAAAAATGTATTTATGATCCAAAAATTTTTATTCAAAAATGGCATACAGGAATAAATCTATTATTGATTTAAATATTTTTATAAACGAAAATTTACTATTAATCCATATATTTTTGTAAACGATACCTAAACAAAAATAATATTTGTATACAGGAAAAAAATTATTATTGTTCTAAATATTTTAATCTACGAAAAATGGTATTCATGATCCAAACATTTTTTATTCAAAAATAGTATACGGGAAAAAATTTATTATTGATCTACATATTTTTATATACGAAAATTTACCATTGATCCAGATATTTTTGTAAACGATACCTAAACAAAAATAATATTTGTATACGGGAAAAAATTTATAATTGATCTAAATATTTTTATATACAAAAATGATATTTATGATCTAGATTTTTTATTCAAAAATGGTATACGGGAAAAAATTATCATTGATCTTAATATTTTTATATATGAAAAATGGTATTTATGATCCAAAATTTTTTTATTCAAAATTGGTATACAGGAACAAATCTATTATTAATTTAAATATTTTTATATACGAAAATTTATTATTGATCCATATATTTTTGTAATCGATACCTAAATAAAAATAATATTTGTATACGGGAAAAAAATTATTATTGATCTAAATATTTTTATATACGAAAGATGGTATTTATGATCCAAAAATGGTATACGGGAAAAATCAATTATAAATTTAAACATTTTTATATACGAAAAAATCTATTATTGATCTATTATTTTTTTCACCTTCAATTTAAAATAAATATATTATGTAAACAAATGTGGGTACCAGACCAGAACCCGTGCGTGTGCACGGGTTTGTTACTAGTTGAGTTTGAAAATAAAACCCTAGATATTATTTATTTTTAAATATTATTAAGAGAAAAGGGAATAATTGTACGGGCAGTATAAAAACTTTAAATTACTGATATGACATGACATGACATGGTCATGTCATGGCAATGTAACGAAACCGTTGAACTCATATTATAATTACACAAATTAATGTTTTCAGAACAAATGAGACATAATAAATAATTTAATGGATATGCACTAACAGTGTAAAATAATTTTATACTTTCATCCAATAAAAATTATTAATTTACCATGTCGTCAAAATTTTTTTAAAATAAAATAATAATTTAATTGAATACATGGTTGTAATTGATTGATGGTTATTTTACACCGTCAATGGCATCACTTTTTTTTAATAAATATCATGATAAATATTTTTTTATATAGGAACATACATGAGTATATATTTTTGCAGCGTGATTCATTCATAAGCATGATAGTTTCATAAAAAAGTACCAAATACTATTAATTATTATGTTTATGTTGAAATTTTGTGAAATAAATAATGTATTCAAAATCAAATTCGAGCAAAAGTTGCATGAAGATGTTGTTGCATAATGCATATAGACATAAAGATGAAAAAGTATTGATGCAACAGTAGCACCCGCAGACGAAGAGTGAAACAGAGGGCAGAGGTATTAAGGTCGTGTGTTAACGGGAGGGTCAGTGGGGACCACTGCTACGCTGTCATATCATATCATACCGCTTACATGAAGCGCGTTACGTAACCATTTCATTAGAATGTCTTCGAATTTACTAAATTATCCCTGTCTCTATTGTGTGCGCGAAACATAATATCAGCTTTGTGTTTCACCGTAGAATTTTATGTCAAAATTTATTTTTGCTTTTTTTTTATATACGTTCATTTTCAGAATTTGAACGGTATCAGTTTAAAATTTTAACCTTGTCGTAATTTAGAATTATGTAAATACTATTTTTCGGAACAAAATGCATATGCACACTACTTTTAATTTTAATTCGTACAGTTTAATTAGTTGAGGGTATCGTTTCCAAATTAAATTCAAAAATATAAAATTCACCTAAATTAGAATAGAATATTTTATAAAGATACAAAGTTAATATATTCAACTGTCCATGTCAACCAAAAGTTGGGCTTGGACTACATTATATGAAACCTCTTCAATATCGTACATATTCTATGAATTTATATCACACCCTCATCTTATAGATTTGCACCATACTTTGAAAAAAATAGTTTTAATCATCCTCTTTATCAAGTATCGCAATCTGTCGTACAAAAAGAAGCATGACAAATAAATTCGACCTCGTCCGGACCCGTCCGTCCCCACCTCGAATTTAACGGAAATTCGACCTCGTCCGGACCCGTCCGTCCCCACTTCGAATTTAACGGAAAAAACTCAATTTAATTGAGGGTGGGGACGGGTGTAGGGGTGGCAAAACGGGTCGCCTGCCCCGCTTTATGCCCGCCAAAAAACGAGCGGGGGGCATGTCCGCCAAGTAAAATGGGCATAAAAGTCAGGCCTGTCTCGCCAAGATGGTGGGCTGGCGGGCTTACCCGCCTATTTTTATTTATATTTTTTTAATAGATTGATAGACTTTTTTTTACCTTTTAATTAAACTTTTCACTTATTTTTTAAAACAAATTTTTATTAAAGCAACTTTTTAACAAATTTACTTAAAAAATATTACATATATTTATAAATAAATGTATAAAATAAACCATCAAGAATTGCAATTATTGGAATTATTAGAATTACTGGAATTAAATAAATGTATTAAATTTAAATTAGTATCCTTATTTTTAATATTGTTATCATTCATTTACATTTTTTAAATGTTAAAATATCATATTTATTAAAATTATTATTTATTATTTTGAAAATATAAATTAGGGGCGGGTGTAAAGAAAACCTAATTTTTAATTACGGCCGCAGCCACCCGCCTGCCTATTAAATTTAAATTATTATCCTTATTTTTAATATTGTTATCATTCATTTACATTTTTTAAATGTTAAAATATTTTATTTATTAGAATTATTATTTGTTATTTTGAAAATATAAATTAAATAAAAATGATCAAACACTATGATTATTTTTAAAATAATTAATTATTTAGTTTAATTATTAACTTATATTGCTAAGAAAAAAATAAGCATTTTAAATTTTTTATAATTTATGCGGATGGGGGCAGGGGTGGGGCGGAGAAACCCGTTCATTGTTGGAGACGGGGTACAAATTATTATTCTCGATCGGGTTTGGGGCAGGGCTGAATCTGGGGGGTGAGGCTGGATATGCTTGGAATCGCCCCCGCCACGACCCGTTGCCATGCCTATACAAAAGTTCGCAAAAAATGGGGGCGGGACAGGGCTGAGTAGACGTAACACCAACAATTTCCAATAATGAAGGATTGTACTTGTTGACCTTATACGTTGAATCAATTATAAGCACAGTGAGAAAAGTATTGAACAATTTTATGGAATCAGGATGAGTCCAATATATATATATCTCTTACGGTTACTTCATCCTCGCATCTCTGGTGCCTAGATACGTAATTGTTATCATCTAGAAGTTTCAAGAGGTGTTGCATTTGGATTCTATCCCCATAAGCTCTAATTTATGATGATATCGCCTATTGTACACTTGATTGATATTTGAGATATTCCCGGGTCTTTTGCGCTTCAAGATTGCAAGTATGTTTTTGGGAGATACCAAATTTAGTGTCATGTTGAAAACACGTTCTTTCTCTTCCGGCAAGAGGCGACATGCAATTGGATGACTGACTAACTTTTCACATAAATCATGGTTATGTAAACCACATATCACATTAAATCTTCATTTATTATTTGTCAACCGATAACCACGCAACTTAAATGGACATTCACATTTTCTCGAATCGGTTTCATCTGGTTTGAAATTTCGAAGATGGGTTATATTTACCACTTCTTTCGCATCTCAATGTCACAAATGCACTTCTTCTATTTGAACCACTATCGGACCTTCTGATGACAACGCCAAACCCCAATTTGGTGGTTTTGTACGAATCCATTGCAGCATGTCATCACAAAATTCATACTCTTGTTTATTTATTAAATGGTTCTGAATATCTACTACCTTCACTAGGACAGGTGAAGCATCTTAAGACACAATAACTTTGGGGATAGCATCGGGCATACCTAATGTAATAAAAAACATAAATACTAAGAAACGTCCATAACACGAAAAAGATTGTTGGTAAATCAGCACAGACAACTTTCAGAAAAATATCTCCAGGCGAATTCATAGAAATTCTGGAACTAAACTTTCGGTAAAAGTGTGGCCTTTTTTGTTTCAAATCCAGATTAATGTGAGAAATGAGATTTGAAATGAATGAACTTTACCTTAAACTCCACTTCCTTTAGCTCCTTTTGATTTGATGAAGCGCAATAATAGAAATTTGGAGTGAAAAACTTGATTGAGAATGAAAAGGTTTTTGGAGAGGGTTTAAGAAAAATATGGCAAATGAAGTTGATCATGCAAAATCCTGTTTTTATCAATTTTACTTTTGATTTTTTTCCAGAAATGCATCTCCGGAATAATCTGACATACAAAGGTCACAGGTTTCCAATTTCTAGTACATTTTACTGGAATTACATCTCTGAAAATATTCATATAATAGTATTGAAATAATTTATTATATCAAATTTCCGGAGATATATTCCCGAATTATTTTTTTAATTTGACTATAGGGTTACCTTAAATTTACTCGCTTTTTGTATGATACAAATGGTGCATCTAAAAATATATTTTCAAATACTAAAGGGCAATTTCAATTTTTCAAATGATTCTTTTAAACTAAGTAGGATGTAATACGAAATCATCCTGTTTTAATATCATATGACTCGTTACTATTTGGTTGATCTAGAAAGAGAACAACAGTTACCATTTTGGTAGTAAGAGACTATACCGTTTTTCTCTTTGGTGACACAATCCTTTACTGCTTTGTTGTTCTTGTGGCTTTAAGCCAGCTATGCGATACATTTTTGTTTTTTTTTCCGTGCGTGTCTTGTGTCGGAACTAAATTTTTAATCTATAGTAAATTTTTTAACCGCTCCCAAATTAAAAAAAATGTTGGCTCCTTTTTTGATGGATCCAACAATCAAACAAGATATATGTTATTCTGTTATGGACATTTTTCTGCACTATGCAAAATCATAAATTCATGATCCGTATCGCTTGGTCATTTTCGGGGTCACGATATGGAGTATGCATATGTTTGGTTCTACATTTAGAGTCTCCATAATTGAATCATAATCCATATCACTTGGTCATCTTCACAGTCGCGATATAGTACGCATATGCTTGGTTCTACATTCAGATATCACTGAGACTATTATTTTGGAAATTTACATTCAGAAATTCAATATCACACTAAATATCAAAAAACAACCATCCAAAAACAGGCAAAGTTGCCAATTAAATCTATGAAGGAAAAGGTAAAATGTGTTGATGTTAAATCTCAGTTTTCCTTTTGACCATCTTCCATCTTAAGGAAGTACAATCTTATCAACTAGCACTAATAAAAAAATATCTAGCATATTTCTCCTCCTTTCTTCCTAACCTATGAAACAATCAATTTCTATTTTGAAAAAGAATATATATAAAAAATCATCAAAATGAGGGGGAAAATCAAGTCAAGGACTCTAGCCAATCTGATACCAACTCATATGCAACAAATGTCACAGCACCAGCAGGTGCAGCTTTAATAGTTGATGGAATTATCCCCTTGTATAGTCCAGCCCAACCCTCTGCCCGAAATATCCTATGCACCGCATCATACATATTACTGTATGCTCGATGCTCGACTCGAGCTCCGTATCTTGGATGCCTTTGAAGCCCTTCGATCTGTATAGTAAACAAAATATGAAGATCCATTTTTACATTGATATATTGACAGAATTGCTTTCTCTAATCATAAAAGACACTGCAAATTCAAGTTTAACATCGACATTGTTTTACCTGAAATCTTTTCTTGACAACATCAAGAGGATGGCAGACAAGTTTAGCACATGTTCCAGCCGCCAACCCACAAAGGAAAAGCTGAAAGCTAGAAATAGTATCATCTCCTGTGGTGTGGGAATATCTATTATGGTTCCAAGCCTACAAGTTTATGCAAAGATTTAAAATGACAACACATAAAATTTTAAGACAATCTACAACAACTTACCAACATCTGTTGCATGCAGGACATAATTGAGTCAACTAATAAAAATGAGATATTAAATAGAAAGGATGGAATTTTACCGAGGCCCAACGCTTAAAAGTATCATATGTTCCAAATTGTAAACCTGCATAAGGTACAATTTCAACTAGAGTTGGAGACAATCCAGCATACATGCCTTGAAATCCACGAGTCTGGATGATGTCCAAAAATGCTGACCTCATGTTTGGATACACCTAAATAAATGATGGAAGTATATTTTCAAAACCTTGCTACTAACAAATTAGTTTGAAAAGGAATAAAACAACACCAGAGATTAGTATTTCCACACAACTCAAAACAAAAGAACATAAGTGGCCTATGCACACACAGGCAGAGGTCACGAATTAACTAATAACAGACTTGAATTTGCCTATAGAATTCAAAGGACCACCCTTATGTTTCTGCTCAGTAATAGTAATCCTTCAAGAGGCGACACAAGGCTTTCTGGTGGCAAAGAATCAATAATTAATAATACAAGCCCAGGAAGCACTAGTATTAGTAAGCAGAGGTATCCTGCTTCAATTTATTCTCCATCCAAGCTTCAGTGGGTCTTCATAGTAAAGAATCAGAATATTTAAGAATACTTGTCTACTGTCGTCACTCAATCTGTTAACCGGCAGTGGATATATGTTTTTTTTTCCTTCGAAAAGCGGTGGATAGATGTTATAGTTTGTGAGGGAAACTGCCACAACTCATCTTTTCGTTAGAAATATAAATATAAGTTGTTTTGTTGCCCTCATCAATTATCAACTATTGAGTTTACCGTGATTATTCATTCGATAACAATCTGAGCAAATTACTAAGGTAAATTAGACTTACACATTAACCAGGAGAACAATCAAATATATATTTCATTGTTTTGTAGTTCAATGCCTTGAGTAATATCATATTTAACTTCTTTAAGGTGTATGATGCATTCCAAAAGTATGTGCCTCTCTAGGAAACACAACTCACATGGTATGATCGGATCTGAAAAAACTGTGTTGGCTATACCAGTAATAAGCCAAGGAACCAATGGGGGATACAAAGAGAAGCACAAAGATTGAGATGTAGGCGGTCATAATAATGGCGAGAAAAAACCAGACCATTAATTTGTTTCACTGGCCTTTAGAACACTAAAAAACATGACACAAATTTACTTTGAAACTATAACAGATTTAAATTTATTAATGCATATACCTTTGGCTCGCCTTGAGAAGCTAATATAGTTCGGAGAAGATCAAAAGGATATGAACCAACCGTAGCTGCACACCCAGCTAGGGCGCCACTGACATAGGATAGATAAGGGCTCAAATTAGTGTGGTTTTCTGCAGAAACAAAAAGCAACCCAAAAATCAACAATATAACTCTAGAATAGTAGAAGATATAATTCATTTCCTGTTTCATAGATATATTTCTACAGAAACCTGTGTGCATGTGCATAGATTTTGGCTTGCAACTATAGTGCATATAAACCAATCAATTAACTTAACAAAACGCCTTATGCCAACTAAGTTGGCATTAGACCATGTTTGGATAAAAAACTTATCTAAGCGCTTATCATATAAGTATTTGTGTATAACTTCTTTGTACAACAAAAGATAAAATAAATTCATAAATTTTAATATATAAGCTATCTTCATAAGCTATCCTATAGAGTTTATGGAAATAACCTGAAAGCCGCTTATAAACGTGTCAGAAGCTACTCTTCCAAACAGTCCTACAAGAAATAAGCCTGTCTAAACAGACCTAGAATGAATATAACTAGCTTATAGTTATGGACCTAACTTCTATGAAGTAAAATTAGTACCTAGCTAATGAAGCAAATTAGTACCTGGCTTAGAAGAACCAGAAGCAAGAGTCTTTAACTTATGTAAAACTGTAAATTGAATCGCGGTATACGGCATAACCATGAGCAAAGCCGGTACGTTCCCTCGCCAAAAACCCTATAAACATGCCAACGAAAAATCACTCTTTTATCAACAAAAAACAAACTTGAAGGTCAGAAAAACAAGGTTGCTTTATTTGTACTACCTTAAATCCTTCTTCTCTAAGAATATCTTTACTAGCTTGAAGCATACCAGTATACTTCGACGGCGCGGTTATAACCAAATCTTTTCGCAGTAAAGCCCATGAAGATGTCGGTTCAAGTTGAACCTGAAGTTATAAATTTCAACAACAACAATAATGAAACAGTGACAATTAATGATACTCAAATTAATGAAACAAAACAACATAAAAAAAAAACCTGAAATCTAATCTTAATAACATCAAGAGGCGATGTTACAGTACGAGAAATTCCCCCAGAAATTGCTCCAGCAGATGAATCAATAATAGCACGTTTCACTTGGCTAGGTTCCTCCATTACCACAAATTTAAAAAAAAATAAAAACTCTTCCCTTTTCAGATTACACTTTTTATACTTATTACAATTATAATTACAATAACCTGTAACATGAAATCGATTTTATTGTTAGGGTTTCGGTTTAATTGAAAATTTAATGAAAAGGGTAAAAAAACAGAAACAAACCTGTAAGGGAAGAAGAAGGAGGCAATGGAGAAAAGAAGAAGAAGAGAGGAAAAGAATCGCTACTTTTTTTTTTTTTTAAAGAAAATAAAATTGTGATTTGGTTTATTATGTCTTGTTATTTGATTCAGATTTGCTACGCTTTTTTTTTTTTTTTTCCTTTTTCGTCAAATTTCTTCTTTTTGACGGAAAATTTACTAAGTACTGTACTAGTATGAATTTGGGTATCGCTTAATTAGGGTTTTTTTTGTTTTATTCAAGAGATATTTTATTTGAATTGTAAAAAGATTTTTTTTTATGTAGTTAATTTAGGAGCTTTTTAATTGATAGAGAGATTCTTGGGATAGTTTTTGTTTAGCATATTGTTATTGTTTAATTAATAAGATTGGTTGAAGCAATTCAGTTTTAATTTTAAAATAATTAGTATAAAATCCGTACCATGTAGTACATAATAAATGGAGTAGATTATAAAAATAATTAATAATTAAGATACTTATGTAAAATATATCGATTATAAAATGCATAAAAGTGATATTTTTAAAATTTTTTAATATGTCAATATCCAAACTTAAAATATATTACTTTTCATAAAATAATTCCTTGTTTTTCTACAATCATACAAACTTTTAAGTTATATCACTTTTAGTTTTTTTTTTTCTTTCAACCATGATCATCATCATTCAATTAATGTAAAAGTATTCTAGAAACAAGTTAGTAAATTTCAATTGTAAATATTTTTATTAATGATTTTTATAAAAAATAATTAAATTAAATATCAAATGCATGAGAATCAAGACCAATATTAATAATGCTATGTGTAGAAAAAATGAATAAAAATGTGATATTTAGAGGAGAAAATAAATCATGCACATTGAATATACTCGCAGAATTTTGATAAAAAAATTAAAAAAATATTCACAAAATAAGTATGTAAAATAAAGTATTTCGAAATTTATCCTATTATTGTTACTAATTCAGCCACCTTCTGATTTCCTTTATCTATCTCTTATTAATAAAAAAATGTGATATTTAATAAAATAATTTAATTATAAAAAAAATTTAAAAATGGTAGGTGATAATTTATTAAAATAATTGGAGTACAACTTTTGACTTTTTTTTTAAGTCCATATAAGAGGACCCATAGAAAGGGAACCGTTTCATAGAAAGGGGGCCATATATTTTAATTCTTAGGTTAATAAATTTGTTATTTTATATATGTAATAGATTTTTTTTAGTGATAAGTGATTTTTAAGAAATAAGATTTTTGTTTTATAAGAAGAAATAGTCTTCTTAAGTTTTCAATCTATGAATCAAAAGTATTGAAAAGTACTACTCCCTTCTAGTCCCATTTATAAGAAAAGATTTCTTTTTTAAATACATTCAATAAATAATGTATCTGACAACATATTGTCCTGATACATTATTTATTAAATGTATATGAAAAAAGAATCTTTTCTTATAAATAGGACCGGAGGGAATAGTATATGAGTTTTTCATACTGTAAACTACCTCTGGTCGTAAACTTAAGTTCTTAAAGATTTTATAATAATTCATTTCAATCAAAATTAAACGATTAGTGCACGTTGGAATAAAACAACACCATGGTTATGCCATGGTCAATTTTTTAATTGTGATTAGTCTATAGTTTGTCTTATAAGTAAACTTTGGTGGTCTTCCACCACCAATATTGTTTTATACATTTTATATCAACTTGGCCTACTTTAAGTGGACATAATTTATATCGTGAAAGTGATGAATTAATACTTTAAAAAAATGTGGCTTGGAATCTAAAAAGTTATGGCTATCTATCCATCTTCGTGTGTGATTTTTGTGTTGAGTCTAATCAAATGATAACTAAGAAGGGTTGGTTAGGAGACCAAATGTTATCCTCTCATTAAATATTAAATATTAACTACACCTAGCACTTGTGATTAGTTTTATTGTGTGTTTGGTTTAGAAGTAACTAAACTTAATTTTGATTGAATTGGTTTTATAGATTTCCATAAAAATATATATATTTGAAGGGATGTAATTTGTGTTTTGATGCCTTATTTAAAAATCGATTTTAAACAACAAGTGTTGTTTGGATATTTTAAATCAAAAATACTTTTGGTATATAATTATTAAAATTGGTTTAAATATTTTATTTCATTTATTTGATTTGATTTGACTTTTTCATATTGTTTCGTTTGAGAATCATAAATGAGTTGAGAAACGTTGATGACGGCAGATTGAGGCTTCAGATGCGATAAAGTGGAGAACCTTCAAGATTAGCACTCTAACGCTCAAGTCATTATGTGAGAAAGAATGGTGGAGTAAAAATAAATTTGAAACTTGTTACCTCAATTTAGTGCATTCTCTATATATAGAGAGGGAGAAAACGAGCTCGCTATTTGTTATAAGTGGATTGCGGAGAGTCGTTGGATGTACTTGAAGTTGAGATCCTTTGTGATCAACAAAATGATAAATCTTGTGTGTTGAGAAGATTATGGAAGGAGTGAGGTCCTTCTGTGGTGGTTGTCATACCCCAAAATTTGCCCATGCTATTCCAAAACACAGTCTCCCACACAGAAACTCTAAACTAGGGTTTGAATAATTCAGAGGAAAATCATTGAATCAATGGCTCAAGGTGATTCCATAGGGTCACTAACATCCCAAAGTATCTCCATATAAAGTTTCAAGTCAAACAGAGCAAATTTAGTCCCTCAAATCCTGACTAGGTCAACAGTCGACTCTCAAGGGCAAAATAGTCATTTCAAGCCAAAATACAGTCAAAAGTTCCAGATACCTGGTCAACAACATCCTCATAACCCTAAAGTCATCATTTGATCAAGGATTGATCATGATGATGCAGGAAAAGATCAGAAAAGTCAAAAGTCAAGAGTTACTATTTTGGGCATGAACTGAAAAAGTCAACCAAACTTTGAAAATTCACCAAAAATTCATACTTCATCAGAAAAATTCCCACCAAAGCTCATTTTGAAGGGAATTCACTCCTCTATCCAATGGTACAAGAATCAAAGCTCATAGGTCAATGGTTTAAGAATTATGGCCTCATACATTACAGGTCCTTTTCAAAAGTCAACAAAAAGACATTTTTTTCAAAAAAGTCATAAAATGAGAATGGAAAATGATTTTGATACGGGACCAAAGACATTTGTTAGAGGACTCTCCAAGGTTTCCAAAATGTCCTAGAACACCTCCATACCTCAAAAAATAAGGAAGATAGACCTTGTCAAAGTTAGGGAAAAATGTGAAGGAATTCAAAAAATTTACAAGTGGGCCTAAGTAACTTTGAGTCAATCTTGATCCACAATCCATCTAGAACCCATAAATCATTTGCCACGAATTTATGTGATTTTAATTAATTTTATAGGAATTTTATTCACTTAAAATTCAATAAAATTAATGAAAATTAAAAAGATTTGAAAAGAATTTGTTTTCAATCAAATCCAAATCACAATCATGCTCCATTATATATATATTTTCGTGCAAAATAAGTGTGAAGAGGAAAGATTGAGATTAGAACCAAATTTGGAAGCTTCTTGAACAAAATTCTCAATCAAATTTTCTCTAATGGCAATCTTTGATTCAATTAGATTCCTTCTATAATTGTTGACCTAACTCCTTCTAGTATATATACACAAACAATTCAGATCACAAGGACATGTTTTGGCAGCCTCAAAGAACCCTAATTCGAGTTCATAAAATCTCAAGAAAAGTGAGATTCGGTTTTGGAGTTTGAGGCTAATTCAGAGGTTCCAAAGCATTGCAATACATTCCTTGAAGGTAACTGGAGGTGTTTGGATCATTGAACGCGATCGTTACTCTCAGAATCAACCTCTCAAAGCCACGGTTTGCATCATTCAAAATTTACTCGATTAGCATTACTCATGCATCATCATCAATTTTAATTCATGTATTCGTGTTTAATATTGTGTATTGATCGTTTCTGGAGAATTTGGCGTGTTATTATGCTATTATGAATGTATCACCATGTTAGGGTTCGAAGATCCAAATTAGGGGTTTGTAATACAGGTAAAATTAGGGCATGTGATTGACATGGACAGATTCGCGAGGTCAAGACGAGTTGGACTGGACCCCCGCGAAAGATTTATTTGTGCCCTAGGTAGGATTCGCTATTTTCGCAGGTGTAAAAGCTTGGAGTTTTTACAGCGCTTTGGTAATATGCGCTGTAAAAAGGGAATTGCAGAAAATCTGTGGGGAAGACGACGCGCTGGCATCACGCGATTGGCCGGTTTCAAATTGTTTTTGGCGCGCGCAGATGTAGTGGAGACGTCAGATCCAGCGCGTCTTGGTCCATGCGTTATCATGTGTCCCCATCACTCCAGCCGTCAGATGACTCTCCTTCCAGATCCAATGAACATGAGCGTGCAGGTACACCATAGTCCCCACGCGTGCGTCACACAGGATCAAGCCAGCTAAGTTCCAATTTTTTTTGATTTTAATTGCATAATCTCCATGTTTTTTTATATATTCATATTTATATATATATTCATTATTTGATTTTTATTATATATAATAAAATTTTATATTCTTTATTTCTAAACCTTTTTTTATTATTATTAATATCTAATGATTATTTTTATTTTCTTTTAATATTCTTTATTTATTTATTTATTTATATTTTTTAATTCTAAATCATATTTACTTAATTTAATTAATCATGTTAAAATTATTCAAAAAAAAAATCATAATTATTTCATTTAACTCCAAATTAATAAAAAATGTTTTTTTTGCCTGATTTTATTTTCTCTATTCAAATTAATTAATTTAATTGGTTTTATTTATTAACCTTGATCAACTTGTGCCCTAATCAGGGTTTACGAAGATCATGCCATGCACTAAAAATCTTCTTCTTCTGTGCCTTTTCAGGGTTAGCCATATGATTCGCCTCGAGTGCGCGCCTTCAACAAACCTCGAAGATAAGTGTGCTGCTTTATTTAATCTTATTCTTTTAATTGATTTTGGTTAGGGTTTGCCTTGCGTTCACCTTCTCGTTCTGCCTTGTCTTTTCAGGGTTACCTCCGAGGTTTCCTCCGACTCTAACCATATCAGATCAAATTAGAAGCTAAGTGACTATTTACTTTATTTATTTTTTAAATTTCATTGTTCTTTATTTTTAGGGTTATAATGTTTGCCTCCGAACCGATAATGCACTCACCCTATTTCTGTTTGCCATTTTTCCGCCTTTTCAGGTTTGCCAAATGCCAAAGCCTCGCATAGTCGGTAACTCTAAACCCTAATTATTACTTATGTCAGACTTATTTATTTATTATCCCGCTGGTTTCAATTCCCCTTTCCTCCGCTGGTTTCAATTCCCCCCTTCCCTTTATTATTATTATTATCACTCTATAACTGCGTGGTTATTAATTTAGGGAGTGCAACTTTAAATCGAATTAGCCTCACTAATTGTAAGATAATTTAATCGAATTAATCACGTGATTGTTGCACACACGCACACCTTTTGGGTAACCCTCTCTGTTGCCTTGTTGCCTGTTGCCTGTTGCCTTCGTTTTTCTGCAGAATAAGCCATGTCCCTCGAATTCGAGGATACCTCAGCCGTGTTGCCTCGATAAAAATGTCACGACCCTAATGATGCTGCCTTCGATACACAAATGACCTCGACCCTCGGATGTTGCCTACGGAAAAAGGCTGAGGTATCTTCTGGCTGCCTACGAAAAGGCTTATTCTGATCCTTGCCTTAGACTACCTGCCCTTCTATGGCATGGGATAGTCTTATGGTAAAGGATGTTTCGATGACCCTTAAACCTCCAAATGGAAGGCTTCCTGCCCTCTTATGGCAAGGATAGACCCTTTCGCTCTGAAAGGCTGAAAGAACAGATTTCTCAAATATAAGGTAAATTGCTCTTAAGTTGCTTTGCCTTGCTCTGAAATACTTTCAAATATTCTTTCTCAAAATTCTTCAATATGGCTACGCTCATTTACGAGCTAAAGTCCATATCTTCTTTTTCTACCTTTCTGAAACAAAAAGAGCAAAGCAAGTTAAGAGCCCATGGATAACCATGGATGCAAAGGGTGCCTTACACCTTCCCTTTGCATAATTACCCCCCGAACCCTATTTTATTTAAAAGGTTTTTCCTGTTCTTTTAGCCTTTCTAATTAATTTGGATAAAATAAAAGTCGGTGGCGACTCTTGCTTACCGTACATTTCGATTATTAAAAAGTCAGTTCACCGTATTACAGAACTGGCGACTCTGCTGGGGATATTTCGATTAAGAGGGGTTACCTTAAAAGTTTAGGATTCATTTTAAATGTTTTCTATTGTTTGCTTTGTTTGTTTTATTTTTCAGGGGCGTTTTGGGAATTAACTGAAGGACGAATCCTATTCCCGGATTCAAGTACATCTAAGATAGGAAGTGGCATAGTCATGGCGACCTCCCTTGTGTATGCTTGGGATTGGTCAATATGAGAGTTCACGCTTGAGTTAGGCCTCTATGGGTGTTTACTTGCTTCTCTTGTATGAGGGAGGTTCATGTGGATACCTGTGGGTGAGTCGGAGCTCAAGGACCGTTAGTTACCTTTAACCCATCCTGGCTTTTAGGAACGTAGTGGGGGGACTACTCTTGATGTATGTTGAGAGCATAGTCGCTACCCGATACTACAGCTCAGATAGGCTCTTTCTCAAAGTATCATTGCATGGTATGTATGTATCATGTTCGAGGGTGCTTTAGGAGGGTCGACAATTCTGAGTCACTTGGTAGAACCCGTTGCTGAAATTTCCTTATCCGTAGAAATACCTTTGGGAAGGACACCTGATCAAACTCCACGCAAGCCTTAATCCAAAAATTGTGTGATTTGTGTGGATTTACCTGTGTATGTGCATCATGCATACATGCATCATTCATACATGGCATGACTAACCCATTTCAAGGAATTGGAGGTTTTTTAACCGTATGTTGTTTTGTAGGTTGTTTGAATATGGAAACAAAAGGCCGTAAACCGTTCTTCCTCAATTTCAAGAAAGTGCCAACACAATTGAAGATTTTCTGCGACAACATCTCTGGTTCTCTCAAATTCAGTGATTCTCTCAATACACTCATAAGTTTGGTACAAACTAATGTGGATGAAGTTCTTCTCAACACCATGGTTCAATTCTATGATCCGTTACTACATTGCTTCACTTATAGAGATTTTCAGTTAGTACCATCCTTGGAAGAATTCTCCTACTTGCTTGGACTCCCTGTGCTTAATAAAATTCCTTATACTGGTAAAGAAGAAGAGCCTAAGTTGGAAGTCATTGCTGCTGCCCTGCACTTGCCGAGATCAGAAATTGAGAAGGTTTGGATTAGTAAGAAAGAGTATTCTGGATTACCCCTTGATTTCCTCTACGAAAAAGCGGAGATTCTTGCTAAAGCTTCAAGTATGGATGCCTTGGAAGCTGTGTTGTCTCTCTTAATTTATGGACAAGTTTTGTTTTTCCATTATGACAAAATTGTTGATGTGGCTGCTATCAATATATTCCTTAGCAAGAATCCGGTTCCTACTTTACTTGGTGACTTGCTACATTCTATTCATTTCCGAGCATCAAAAAGGAAAGGTTGTGTCCTAGGATGTGCTTCTCTATTACATAAGTGGTTTATTTCGCACTTACCTCTCTCCGTAAGAAAGAATGAAGAAGGATTAACTTGGGCTCAAAGAATTATGAAGCTTTCTTTCGACGACATCCTATGGTACCAAAAGAAGTTTGAGGGAACCTTGCTATTTGATAGTTGTGGAGATTTCCCTAATATACCTCTTCTTGGTGTTCGTGGAGGAATAACTTATAATCCCATTCTAGCTCGACATCAGTTCGGCTTTGCCTTGAAGGATAAACCACGTTCTTTGTATCTCAGTGCAGAATATTTCCATTATGATTCCGACAAAGAGAAGAAGAGAGACCTTTTCATCAAAGCTTGGATGAAAGTAAAGAAAGTTGGCGCAAAGGATATAGGAAGGAGAAATTACATGCCATGGGATCCATATTTCCAATGGGTTTATGATCGAGTTATGGAATTTGGGATGCCTTATCCATCTGATACGCCCATAGTTCCAAGGGTAGCTCCTCCTGCTGCTCCAATTGCATTTGAGCCATACATTCCTGCTCCAAATGAAGACCTGGTTGCAACTGTTAACCGACTGAAAAGGGAAAGGGAAGACTTTGAGAGACGCTTACTAAAAGTGGAAGCTGAAAAAGAGGTGTTAATACAAGATGCCAAAGAGAAAGAGACTTTACTTGATTACTTTTCCCGCAAATGGAAGATTGAAGATTTTGTTTCTCCAGATCAGATTAATTCATGGGAAAACGAAATTTCTAGGCTTGTTCAAGAAAGAGAGGAAATGATCAAGGCACACAAGGAAGAAGTCCGAGTCCTAAAGAGGAGGCGTCGTCAGGAAGACAAAAATCCTGGAATTTAGTGTCTTTATTTATTATTAATTTCTTTATCTTAATGTAACTTTTGGGGTTATGACCTTACAATTTAATTAATAAATAATGTTTTTTTTTGTTTCAACACGAGTTAAAATTCTTTCAATTCCTTGAAAACATTGCATATGCATAATCATATCATTCATAAACATCGCATCACAGGTTTCATAAAGACAAATGCCTCATCTTTGTGCTGTTTATTTCAGTAACAAAGATGAATCTCGAACAATCTGTGAAGAATCTCCAAGCTCAGAACAACCAGTTCCAGAAAATAATCTTTCACTTGGCCAAGGGGCAAGAAGAATTAAAGGCACTTCTGTCCGAGAAGGAGAAGGACCAACAAAGGGGGCAAGGTGTGCAAGATAAATGGAAGTCCAAGCCTAAGCGGTCATTCACTCCGTTACCCATGCCGCTATCTCAAGCTCTGCAACAACTGCTCAATCAGAACTTGATAACTCTATTGCCTCCATATTCACTTCCTACTAACCCCACTCCTGGGTATAAGTATCATGCGAGATGTGCTTACCATTCAAATAGTCCTGGTCATGATACAGAGGATTGTGGACCGTTGAAACACAAGATCCAAGACCTCATTGATGACAAGACCATTGACTTCCACTCACCTGAGGAACCTCACATGGCTAATGCTGGGTACAATCGGAAAGGTCGCAATGAACCCAACCAATCTGTGGGGACAATTCTGACCTTTACACCAGTTCCACAACAAGGACACAAGTCAGATACACCCAAGCGCCAATTCGCAAAGATCAATATGACTCTGGCCGAAGCGTTGCAACAATTGCTGAAGAAAGGGCTAATCACTTTGAAGGACCCTCCGAGGAATCCTAGTACTTCCTCTGCTCGTTATAATCCTAATGCAAGGTGTGCATATCACTCTGATAGTCCTGGACATGACACTAATAACTGTTGGACACTGAAGAATAAGATCCAAGACTTAATCGATGACAAAATCATTAACTGCCAGTCTCCTGAGGAACCTCACGTTGTGTACGACCAGAAAGATCACAATGAACCCAACCAATTTGTGGGGACAATTCTGACCTCTACATTAGCTCCGCAACAAAGACGCAAGTCGAATACATCTAAACGCCAGTTTACAAAGATCAACATGTCACTGGCTCAGGCATTACAACATTTGTTGAGAAAAAACTTGATCACTGTGAGGGGTCCTCCTGTAAAGCCCAACACTTCCGCTCCCAACTATAAGCCCAATGCGAGGTGCGCATACCACTCCAATAGCCCTGGACATGATACAAATGATTGTTGGCCATTGAAGAACAAGATTCAAGACATGATCGATGCTAGTGAAATTGAATTTCCTCATCCCCAGACTCCTATAGTGATCCCTGCTCCCAGGCACAATCACTACAAGACTGATTAATGTCATAGTGGATGAACTTTAGATCATTAGTTTTACTTTCATTTGCAATTTCTATTCTGTTTGTTTAAACATTCAAATTATGATAGACATTATTTGTTTTAATAATCATCATCAGTGCATTGCATATATTTGTCTTGAATAAATTATTTCGCTATCACTCATCTAAACTGCATCTTTACTTTGCATATTCTTTATGATACTCAACTAAAGCTGTAAGCCTTTTGAGGGAGAATGACGAAAACGATACCACAATTTCATACACTATGCTTTCGAACAGACCGTGTTGACGATGTACAGGCATTTGTTCAAATCCCTAAAAAATGGAGATATAAGGATGTTAATCCCTCGTCAACCCCTTTGAGCCTAAGGAGTAGAAGTTTCTTTTTGTACGAAACACCCGCATTTTTAACCTGGGGCAGGGTAGTTCTCAGTTATTTGGCTGTGCATTCTATTTTAAGAGAATCACTCTGTACACCTTTCAACAAAGGTTTCAATCACAAGCGTTCATCCGTACACATCAAAGAAGTGTTGGAGATGTCAATCAAAAGCCAATGACGGTTCATCAATCATCAAACAAGGCAGTCAATATCTTTCAAAAAAAAAAAAATGAAAAATATATATACAAAGAAAAGCCTGCTAAGTCAAAAATCAAAAAACGACTTAGGCAAAATCAAGGCATCCCGCTGACTGTAAGCTCAAAAAAGACAATTCAGGCAAAAGTTAGAAAAAAAAATGATGAAAAAAGAGAAGTCAATAAATTCCTGAATAACACAATGTTGTGACTACCAAAAGGAAGAAGTGACTGCCATCTCAAAGGTTCTCTTTGCTTGTGAACCATCATCATGATCAAAGGTGCGAATCTGAAAGTCTCTTGGAACCTGAATGCATAAGTTGAATTAACTGAGCTTAGGACTGAAGAACATCATGAAGAATGGGATGGGTATAAATAAATTTTGAGCCTTTATCCTTTGTTTCTTAAACCGTGAACCAAGCCACGTTACAACCCTCGGAAGCCCTAACTGAAGCATGGTTAGTTCGAAAGCATACTGCCGCCAAAAAGGTATCCTGACTCCTTAAGGTTTACCAAAAATGCTGAGTGGATATTTCATTTTTACAAACATCACATTGTTACAAATATCATGTTTTTACAAACATCACACTTTTACATCTCTTGCTTTAATGTTTTTCAAAAACTCAAGACAAACGTATGCATTGCATCTCATGAATTCATTATTAAACATATTCTGCTACATAATTTCAAAAGCTAGCATCAGAAAGAACTTGCACATGGCACAACTAATGACTAAAAGTTATCCCAACAGACAAGATTACTCCGAGAAGCAATGTCTCGTACGTATACAAGGGGCATGGCATGCTTTGCCCAATCAATCTGGGGCAACCCAGTCAAGATTATAAGAATCTCTCAAAAGCCAAACAATCAAAGGCATACACCTCAAGTGGGTTTCAAACTATTTGTCCAAACAATCTGGGGCAATCAAGACAAGATTCCGAGAATCTCTCAAGGATGCCAAAATAATCAGGGGCACGCATCCAAGAAGATCTGAAGCTACTTCTCAACCAACATAGGACACCATATTGGGCATATGATTACTAGGGGCATGTCTCCTAAAGTGCACATCTTATAAAGTCCTCGCAAGGTGAATCTTTCCAAAGTTCCTGCTAACTGGGGCAAATCTATACAAGTCCCGTTTGACATTTTAAGTGACGTGTCCTAAATCAAGTAGTAGTTACTATAATACTGGGGGCAACTTTCACCCATGTCTCCCCACAAAGCCGGGTTCACAAGATCATATCCCCACAAGAGTAATCATTAAGAAGATATCTTCAAACGCCCCCGATAAAGACATGGCTGCCCAACAGAGTTTACATCTTCAACACTGTCGCTCTCCTCCAACATGATTTATCAATATCTTTATCACCAATCAGGGAACATCAAGTCACTGACCATCTCCAAGCAGAAATCATAAATTCCCAGCTGAGCATCTTCAAGACAAGATCAGACAGTACAATTACAAGGACATAAAGATCTACTTTCTTAATCAAAGACAACATAAATCATATTCACATATCATATGTCATAAACATGTTCATACACTGCATACATTACCTCATAATGAACTCATACATAACATGCAAAAGCTCTCATTTATTTTGAGGGATTCATTACATAACCCATGCATCATGACATTGCATAAAGATTAACCTTACCTTTTTCAGAATACAGGTACCAACAAATAAACGAAATCTCCAACTTGCCAAGATCTAATTCAGCTACTACGAATGGTACTGACACGATCAACGCTCAAAGATCTAATTCATTTACCACGAACGGTAATGACACGATCACTTTCAAAGTCTAATTCAGCTACTACGAACAGTACTGACACGACAAAAGATCTAATTCAGTTACTACGAACGGTACTGACACGGTCAACGCTCAGAGATCTAATTCTATCATCACGAACGGTGTAGACACGATCAATGACCAACTAAGTCTAATTCAGTTACTACGAACGGTGCTGACACGACAAGAGAATCTAATTCTATCATCACGAACGATGTAGACACGATTATCTCTCCAAGATCTAATTCAGTTACTACGAACGGTACTGACACGATCAAATTGCAGAGATCTAATTCCATCATCACGAACGGTGTGGACACGATCAACTGCTTCTAAGATCTAATTCGGTTACTACGAACGGTACTGACACGATCAACTCTCAGAGATCTAATTCTATCATTACGAACGGTGTAGACACGATCACTGACTTTCCCAGTCTAATTCAGCTACTACGAACGGTACTGACACGACAAAAGACCTAATTCAAGTATCACGAACGGTACTGACACGATCAATTCCCAAGAATCTAATTCATTTACTACGAACGGTAAATGACACGATCAACGCGCAAACAACATCATCTCAGACTTCAACTACCAGATGGCATCCACAAGCCCATCTCCGACAAAAGTCCCTACTTCAAATAGGGCAAATTTCTTGGTATTCTTATGTTCAATCATCTTCTACCTTCAGATACCGACTGGCATGCAGACCACTCTACATCTTCAGGTTTAAGATAATTGAACAGGGGCAGCTGTCATACCCCAAAATTTGCCCATGCTATTCCAAAACACAGTCTCCCACACAGAAACTCTAAACTAGGGTTTGAATAATTCAGAGGAAAATCATTGAATCAATGGCTCAAGGTGGTTCCATAGGGTCACTAACATCCCAAAGTATCTCCATATAAAGTTTCAAGTCAAACAGAGCAAATTTAGTCCCTCAAATCCTGACTAGGTCAACAGTCGACTCTCAAGGGCAAAATAGTCATTTCAAGCCAAAATACAGTCAAAAGTTCCAGATACCTGGTCAACAACATCCTCATAACCCTAAAGTCATCATTTGATCAAGGATTGATCATGATGATGCAGGAAAAGATCAGAAAAGTCAAAAGTCAAGAGTTACTATTTTGGGCATGAACTGAAAAAGTCAACCAAACTTTGAAAATTCACCAAAAATTCATACTTCATCAGAAAAATTCCCACCAAAGCTCATTTTGAAGGGAATTCACTCCTCTATCCAATGGTACAAGAATCAAAGCTCATAGGTCAATGGTTTAAGAATTATGGCCTCATACATTACAGGTCCTTTTCAAAAGTCAACAAAAAGACATTTTTTTCAAAAAAGTCATAAAATGAGAATGGAAAATGATTTTGATACGGGACCAAAGACATTTGTTAGAGGACTCTCCAAGGTTTCCAAAATGTCCTAGAACACCTCCATACCTCAAAAAATAAGGAAGATAGACCTTGTCAAAGTTAGGGAAAAATGTGAAGGAATTCAAAAAATTTACAAGTGGGCCTAAGTAACTTTGAGTCAATCTTGATCCACAATCCATCTAGAACCCATAAATCATTTGCCACGAATTTATGTGATTTTAATTAATTTTATAGGAATTTTATTCACTTAAAATTCAATAAAATTAATGAAAATTAAAAAGATTTGAAAAGAATTTGTTTTCAATCAAATCCAAATCACAATCATGCTCCATTATATATATATTTTCGTGCAAAATAAGTGTGAAGAGGAAAGATTGAGATTAGAACCAAATTTGGAAGCTTCTTGAACAAAATTCTCAATCAAATTTTCTCTAATGGCAATCTTTGATTCAATTAGATTCCTTCTATAATTGTTGACCTAACTCCTTCTAGTATATATACACAAACAATTCAGATCACAAGGACATGTTTTGGCAGCCTCAAAGAACCCTAATTCGAGTTCATAAAATCTCAAGAAAAGTGAGATTCGGTTTTGGAGTTTGAGGCTAATTCAGAGGTTCCAAAGCATTGCAATACATTCCTTGAAGGTAACTGGAGGTGTTTGGATCATTGAACGCGATCGTTACTCTCAGAATCAACCTCTCAAAGCCACGGTTTGCATCATTCAAAATTTACTCGATTAGCATTACTCATGCATCATCATCAATTTTAATTCATGTATTCGTGTTTAATATTGTGTATTGATCGTTTCTGGAGAATTTGGCGTGTTATTATGCTATTATGAATGTATCACCATGTTAGGGTTCGAAGATCCAAATTAGGGGTTTGTAATACAGGTAAAATTAGGGCATGTGATTGACATGGACAGATTCGCGAGGTCAAGACGAGTTGGACTGGACCCCCGCGAAAGATTTATTTGTGCCCTAGGTAGGATTCGCTATTTTCGCAGGTGTAAAAGCTTGGAGTTTTTACAGCGCTTTGGTAATATGCGCTGTAAAAAGGGAATTGCAGAAAATCTGTGGGGAAGACGACGCGCTGGCATCACGCGATTGGCCGGTTTCAAATTGTTTTTGGCGCGCGCAGATGTAGTGGAGACGTCAGATCCAGCGCGTCTTGGTCCATGCGTTATCATGTGTCCCCATCACTCCAGCCGTCAGATGACTCTCCTTCCAGATCCAATGAACATGAGCGTGCAGGTACACCATAGTCCCCACGCGTGCGTCACACAGGATCAAGCCAGCTAAGTTCCAATTTTTTTTGATTTTAATTGCATAATCTCCATGTTTTTTTATATATTCATATTTATATATATATTCATTATTTGATTTTTATTATATATAATAAAATTTTATATTCTTTATTTCTAAACCTTTTTTTATTATTATTAATATCTAATGATTATTTTTATTTTCTTTTAATATTCTTTATTTATTTATTTATTTATATTTTTTAATTCTAAATCATATTTACTTAATTTAATTAATCATGTTAAAATTATTCAAAAAAAAAATCATAATTATTTCATTTAACTCCAAATTAATAAAAAATGTTTTTTTTGCCTGATTTTATTTTCTCTATTCAAATTAATTAATTTAATTGGTTTTATTTATTAACCTTGATCAACTTGTGCCCTAATCAGGGTTTACGAAGATCATGCCATGCACTAAAAATCTTCTTCTTCTGTGCCTTTTCAGGGTTAGCCATATGATTCGCCTCGAGTGCGCGCCTTCAACAAACCTCGAAGATAAGTGTGCTGCTTTATTTAATCTTATTCTTTTAATTGATTTTGGTTAGGGTTTGCCTTGCGTTCACCTTCTCGTTCTGCCTTGTCTTTTCAGGGTTACCTCCGAGGTTTCCTCCGACTCTAACCATATCAGATCAAATTAGAAGCTAAGTGACTATTTACTTTATTTATTTTTTAAATTTCATTGTTCTTTATTTTTAGGGTTATAATGTTTGCCTCCGAACCGATAATGCACTCACCCTATTTCTGTTTGCCATTTTTCCGCCTTTTCAGGTTTGCCAAATGCCAAAGCCTCGCATAGTCGGTAACTCTAAACCCTAATTATTACTTATGTCAGACTTATTTATTTATTATCCCGCTGGTTTCAATTCCCCTTTCCTCCGCTGGTTTCAATTCCCCCCTTCCCTTTATTATTATTATTATCACTCTATAACTGCGTGGTTATTAATTTAGGGAGTGCAACTTTAAATCGAATTAGCCTCACTAATTGTAAGATAATTTAATCGAATTAATCACGTGATTGTTGCACACACGCACACCTTTTGGGTAACCCTCTCTGTTGCCTTGTTGCCTGTTGCCTGTTGCCTTCGTTTTTCTGCAGAATAAGCCATGTCCCTCGAATTCGAGGATACCTCAGCCGTGTTGCCTCGATAAAAATGTCACGACCCTAATGATGCTGCCTTCGATACACAAATGACCTCGACCCTCGGATGTTGCCTACGGAAAAAGGCTGAGGTATCTTCTGGCTGCCTACGAAAAGGCTTATTCTGATCCTTGCCTTAGACTACCTGCCCTTCTATGGCATGGGATAGTCTTATGGTAAAGGATGTTTCGATGACCCTTAAACCTCCAAATGGAAGGCTTCCTGCCCTCTTATGGCAAGGATAGACCCTTTCGCTCTGAAAGGCTGAAAGAACAGATTTCTCAAATATAAGGTAAATTGCTCTTAAGTTGCTTTGCCTTGCTCTGAAATACTTTCAAATATTCTTTCTCAAAATTCTTCAATATGGCTACGCTCATTTACGAGCTAAAGTCCATATCTTCTTTTTCTACCTTTCTGAAACAAAAAGAGCAAAGCAAGTTAAGAGCCCATGGATAACCATGGATGCAAAGGGTGCCTTACACCTTCCCTTTGCATAATTACCCCCCGAACCCTATTTTATTTAAAAGGTTTTTCCTGTTCTTTTAGCCTTTCTAATTAATTTGGATAAAATAAAAGTCGGTGGCGACTCTTGCTTACCGTACATTTCGATTATTAAAAAGTCAGTTCACCGTATTACAGTGGTCGATCAAAGGTCGATATGGTCAATCCAAAATAATTTTCCCTCAAGCCCTTGTTTGCGCGTAATGGGCTTGTTGCATCAGCCTCGTATGTTGACCACTATACTTATCACCTTCAAACAGACGAAAGGGAAACAATTAAGTTTTTTAGGGATTCGTGCATTTAATGCTTCATGCTTCGAAATGTCTTTTCGGAAGTGTTATCATAACGGCTCCTAGGAACTAAAACTCTTGGGTTCTACGTGGGAGTGATTAGACATATTTGGTCTATTCTTTTTGCATGCTAGATTATAATCTTCGAAGAATGAGTACTTTTTTTTAGTTCTTCCTTAGGTTGGCAACTATCTTTTTCTTTGGCATTTTACTTCACTGCATCTTAAAAGTTAGCACATTATGGACAAGAAATCATTGAAAAGTCCTTAAGAGCCCTAAAAGAATACTCCATCTTCTTGGATGGATTCTGTCTACTCTTCAATTTTTTTTTGCTTTTACGAATATGGGCAGTCTTGATGACACTTTTACGTAAGTTGGTCCACCTTCCTATTAGGGAATTATGAGTCCATCCGAGGATAAAAAATATGCGACAAGTACGACGATTGCGCCATTCTCTTCTATGAATGCACTTTCTCCGTCATGGGTCTCCGTCTTCCCTTTATTATCTTTGAGATAGAGGTCCTGAAGAACCTGACAATGGCTCCTTCACAACTTCATTATACAAGTTGGGCATGGGTGAATGCATACTTGTATTGGTGTGAATATTTGAATGGAGAGCCTTATGTGACCCTTTTCTTTCATCTCTTCAAATGCCACCGCATTTAGACGACCAGAGGTGAGGGGTAGAGGATTAATCTATCTAGAATAGACTATTCATGACTTTTGACCTCTTTTGGAGCTTCAACCATTTGAGGATTGATTCTTTTTAGTAACCCTTGTCGGCCGTAAAGCCTATGTTGTGGTTTGCAGCATTTACGGCAGAGTAAAAAGGCATGCGTGACGAGTTGTTCCCCAAGTATTAGATTGAGGGTCACTTTTTGTTGGGGAACCGTATTTACGTATTTAAGGAAGGGGTTTTTGAAGAGGCTCATTACAAGAAAACCCAACTAATGAACTTTATCAGCAATTTGAGATACTTCGAAAGAGGTACTCTCGTGGAGGAGGTAAAAAACAGACCCTTGCAACACCTAATTGACCGACATCATGCTGAGAAGCAACGACTCGAGAAGAGCATTTTCTATCTGAAGCTTCAGCGGGATGAACACCTGATGGAATTAGATAAAGCTTCTACCTCTCTCATCGGGTTAGAGAATGCATTGCTTCCCTTGAATCTTGATGGTTCTCTCTCTTCGACCAAGTGACTCATCTGGTGAAGACCGTGGCGAATAAGAAATAAGTTCAGACTTCCGTTCGAGGCATTTTAGCATCTGCTTAAAGAGAATTAGAGTCCTTGCGCCCTCATAATGCTTTGTTGACTCACCAGTTGGATGACTGTAAGAATGCTACCCTCAAGGCAGTTTTTGCAGTCGCTTGAAAATGCTTTGTAGCAAGTCGATCACTTCCACCGTCCTTTGACTATCTTTAAGGAGCAAATTCAGTCAGATCAAGTGGTCAAAAATGGAAATGCCGTCACTATGCGAAAGTAGACCTGTAGACTCTCTTTTTTGCTGAGTGTACTGCATGTAGAGTACTCATATATATATATATATATATATATATATATATATATATAGACACACACACACATATGAGGTTTTCTAACATAGATCCACTTGTTAATGCTTGCTAAAATAGACCTTTATAAAAACAAGTGGATCTATGTTAGAAAACCTCATATGTGTGTGTGTGTCTATATATATATATATATATATATATATATATATATATATATATATATATATATATATATATATATATATATATATATATATATATATATAGTTAATGCTTGCTAAAATAGACCTTTATAAAAACAAGTGGATCTATGTTAGAAAACCTCATATGTGTGTGTGTGTGTATATATATATATATATATATATATATATATATATATATATATATATATATATATATATATATATATATATATATATATATATATATATATATATATATATATATATATATATATATATATATATATATATATATATATATATATATATATATATATATATAGCCATTTGTTTTAATTAAGGTCTATTTTAGCAACATATACTTCATGATACATTTAATTATTTTTTAGTTAAAGCTTGCTAAAACACACCTTCATAAAAGTAAGTGGATATATTTTAACAAACTCTTATGGTATTTTCTAAAATAATTCCATTCATTTTTATGAAGGCCTATTTTAACAACATGCACCTTAAGGTGCATGTAATCATTTTTTTAGCTAAAGCTTGCAAAACCTTATTGACCGACATCATGCTGAGAAGTAACGGTTGGAGAAGAGCATTTGCGATCTAAAGCTTCAGGGGAATGAACACCTGATGGAATTAGATAAAGCTTCTACCTCTCACATCGGGTTGGAAAATGCATTGCTTCCCTTGAATCTTGCGGGTTCTCTCTCTCTCCGACCAAGTGACTCGTCTGGTGAAGACCATGGCGAATAAGAAATAAGCTTGCACTTGGATGCTTCATTGATGCTAAAGTAGTTTAGTCAACCGTTTATGAGTTGCACATGCTTGCCGGTGTCTTTTTTCCCATCATATATGCCCCATATTAGGCAATTTCTCCATGGATTTTAGAACTTTGCATTCCAGAATCCTATGAGATAGCAAATGCTTCGACTGCACCTTTCCTAGTTGATTTTAATCTTGAGTAGAGGAAAGAGCGTTACTACCTCAGTCTCCTCCCAAGAGGCTCTAGGATGTAGTTTGATGCTTCTTGCTCCTATGTTGATCTCTCAATCAAGGAGCTTTGTCTTTCTTTGTCCCAAATGGCTCAAGGACGGCAATACGTGTCCTCTTAGATGCAACATTCTAAACGGTGTTTCCATAAGGTGGTGCATTATGGGGACTTTCTTCAAAGGCATTGTAGCCTTTCTTCAAGTGTGTTTGAGTTTTGGTGTCAAGCGATGTTGTACACATTATTCAACAGTTCATTCGCGTCGAGCACTCCGAGGTTTGCTTGTAGCACTTCGAGACCAGGCAAGGTTTCTGATTGTAGAACTGGAGGTGGACGAAAATATTGATTCGAGCAACTTGAATAGACCTAGTTATTTGTGGATCTTGGACCAGATCTAGATTATTGGAATCCCCGTTCCAGGATTTGTGATGCCTTGCGGAGAAGGTAAAGGCGGATAATTGCTCGTTGCTAGAGCACCAGCGACAACTTCGCACGGTAGCGAAACGAGTAGTTTTAGATATAGAGATCCCTTGAAATTGTTAAAATTGGAAATTTGAAGAATCAAACTTAAGAAGATGATTAATCGAATCGAAACGCGATGGATTCTCGTGTTTGATTTGGAATGCTCTTGATTCGGTGACTTGAAGAGGTTACAAATTGATCAATCAGAGAATGAACATGCAGTTATGGTATCGTAGGAATTAGAAGTCGATTCTCAATAATAGAGAGTCAAGCGGTGTTTTCTACTATATATCTAGTATTTGTCTCTTGAGCTTAGTATAGAGAGTCAAGAGGTGGTTTCCACAATTCCATGATCAAGAACATGGAAGTAATGAAAGACTTATTATTCCTTTGACTAATATTACTCTAATACCTCATAGTCCATGTTTTATAAACAAATGGATCACTCACAGATTATGGTGTTCAGGCCCAACTTATGTAGACCAAGGCGACTGGGCCCAATCGTGCGATCAAACCTAATATGGCGACCAAACCAATATAGTGACCGAACCCAATTGGGCGGTCGAGTACAACATCGTGGAATTTCACTCAATTTATCATCATGGGCCACCTTTTATGCCCAATAAGATTATTCTAGTAAATAGTCCCTTTATCTTTGCGCGATACTTTAATTTTGAGTCCCTTAGGAGATACTTTAAATTGAGTCCCTCAGGTTAGACTTTAAGTTGAATTCCTCAAGCGAGACTTTAAGTTGAGTCACATAGGCGAGACTTTAAGTAGAACCCCTCAAGCGAGACTCTAAGTCGGGTCATCGAGCTAGACTTTAAGTTGACTCCCTCAAATGAAACTTTAAGGTGAGTCCCTCAGAAGAGACTTTAAGTTGAGTTCCTCAGGAAAGACGCTTAGTCGAGTCTCTCAAAATAGACTCTATATTGAGTCCTGAAGGATAGAAAAACACTTAGAAAGGGGGGGTTTGAATAAGTGTAGTCTAAAAACTTGAACAATAAAAACAATTTGCACAGTTATTTTTATCCTGGTTCGTTGTTAACTAAACTACTCCAGTCCACCCCCACGGAGTGATTTACCTCCTCTGAGGATTTAATCCACTAATTGCAACAGATTACAATAGTTTTCCACTTAGCCCACGACTAAGTCTTCTAGAGTATCCTGATCACAACCTGGTCACTCCAGGAACAAATGCTTAGACACAAGCTAAGACTTTCTTAGAGTATCCTGACCACCACGTGATCACTCTAATTACAACTGCTTAGACACAAGCTAAGACTTCCTAGAGTATCCTGATCAACACTTGATCACTCTAGTTACTTACAAATTAATGTAATCAAATAAGAGTTTTACAATGCTTCTGAAAAGCTATAATCACAACAGTGATATTTCTCTTAATGTTTAAGCTTAATCTCACTAATATATTACAACAGCAATGTAGTGAGCTTTGATGAAGATGAAGTTTCTGAGCTTTGAGTTGAACAACGTTTCAACAAGTTTTTCAGAATAAGATCGTTCAGAATTGGTAACCTTGCTTCTCATCAGAACTTCATATTTATAGGCACTTGAGAAGATGACCGTTGGGAGCATTTAATGCTTTGCGTATTCCGTACAGCATTGCATTTAATGTTTCACTCTTTTGTCAACTACCTCGAGCCTTGTTCACGCTGTGTCTACTGACGTTGCCTTTAATAGCTTCTAACGTTCCTTTTGTCAGTCAGCGTAGCCTGCCACTTGTACTTGCTTCTGATCTGATGTTTGTGTATACGACGTTTGAATATCATCAGAGTCAAACAGCTTGGTGCAAAGCATCTTCTTGTCTTCTGACCTTGAAGTGCTTCTGAGCGTGATACCATGAGAACTTCAGTGCTTCTGCTTCTGATCTCAAGTTCGTCTGATGCTTCCATAGACCCATGTTCTGATTCTGCTTTGACCATCTTCTGATGTCTTGCCAGACCATGTTCTGATGTTGCATGCTGAACCTTCTGAGACAAAGCTTCTGAGCGCTTATTTGTGCATACTCTTTATATATATTTCCTGAAAAGGAAATTGCAGTGTATTAGAGTACCACATTATCTCACACAAAATTCATATCCTTGTTATCATCAAAACTAAGAATATTGATCAGAACAAATCTTGTTCTAACAATATCCCCCTTTTTGATGATGACAAAAACATATATAAATGATATGAATTTGCGATCAGAAAGAGCAGACGGCTAAAGACAGTTTACACAGCTATAGCATAAGCATGTGAATATGTCTCCCCCTGAGATTTACAATCTCCCCCTGAGATGAATATTCTCCCCCTGAAATTAATACTAGAAGAATTTTATAAATAAAAGACTTCCCTGAGTATTTCAGTAGAGACGTTCACATATGCTTGATCTTCAGAACATTCACAGCTTCTGATTCCTGCTTCCATCGGACAGCTTCAGAACTTGAATTTCTTTAGATCTTCAGAACATCCACAGCTTCTGATTCCTGCTTCCATCGGACAGCTTCAGAACTTGAATTTCTTTGATCTTCAGAACATTCACAGCTTCTGATTCCTGCTTCCATCAGACAGCTTCGGAACTTAATTTCTTTGATCTTCAGAACATTCACAGCTTCTGATTCTTGCTTCCATCGGACAACTTCAGAACTTGAATTTCTTTGATCTTCAGATCATTCACAGCTTCTGATTCTTGCTTCCATCAGGACAACTTCAGAGCTTGAATTTCTTCTTACATCACTTCATGCTAGATTGTATCAGAACATTGTTGAATGTACCATAGCTTCATCAGAGCATCTCTACATCCTGAAATGTTACAGAACAAAACTAAACGACAAAAGTCAGCATGAATGAGCCATAACATAGAATATGTTTCAGAACACATAATATGTATCAGAGCCATATAAAATGTATCAGATCCATATAAAGTGTATCAGAACAAATAGACATAATGTTTCAGATCATATTCTATCATCAGAATATCTGAACATTCTTCCTTCTTGCTTCTGATCCTGAAGCTTCATAGCACTCAGCTTGCTTCAAGAATCCAAGAGCTTGATTCATCTTGTTGCTTCTTATGTTGATCTTTAAAGAGAATCTTCAATTCCTGCAACAACACAACTTAAAGCATAGAACTTTGCAAGTTCTGTTAGTAAAGCAACTGATTAAATCAAATCATTTATCACATATTTTGTTAGTAAAGCAACTGATTAAATCAAATCATTTATCACATATTTCTCCCCCTTTTTGTCATAACATCAAAAACATAAAAGATTCAGATGAAAAACAAAAAGAAACACATGGAAGAAAAAGATAATTTTCATTGAAGCTCAAAAAGACAGAAGTACAAGAAGATAAGGAAGAGAAGATGCACATAACAGATGCAGCAAAAGCAAAAACAAAACAACTAAGACTCAATCTAAGATGACCCTAGCTTTGACAAGATCTTGGCCAGCATCTCTTGAACCCCATTGTTGTGCTCATTCTGCTTCTCTATGAAAGCTCTAAACTCAGCATTGACTGAGCTTTGCTCATCCTGGGTCTTCTGAAGAACTTCCAGAGTCCTTGCAAGACAGGAAGGTTCATCAGAAGAAGCTTCACAGCTTCTATCCAACGGGATGGCATTGTGATCTGTAGCTTCCATTGATAGATCATTTGCAGGGATTTCCTCAACAGGAACTGATTCAGCAACATGATCTTCTACATCTGCTTCTTGCATAGAAACATCTCCATACTCTGCAGCAGGAACCTCAGAATCTCCATTCTCAAGTGCCTGAAGAATGGCAGCTAGATTCCTGGGGGCAGAAGGACCTTCAACTTCTGGTGTGTCAACAACTTCTGGAATGACCAAGCTTGGGTCTTTCTTAGAAGGGTTTTCCCTCAAAAAGTCAAAGAGAGTCTTGAAATCCCCAAGTAGAACAGGATATTGAGGTATCCAGACCACAATCTCCCTGTAAGGGTTAGCTTCCAATGCAGCAGCCAGTCTTGCTTCCTCCATATCATCCACAAACTGCTTCTCCTCAGCAGCAACACAATTTCTGAGAGGATGGTAGTATATACCATTATCACCCTCCAGAAGGTAACCATGGTAACCAGGGGCAGCAGCCACTAGTCTTTTCTGTACTCCCATTGCTTCTACTTGAAAATCCTTGCGAAAACTTTTCCAGAGATTTCTTGTAGAAACATCATCCAGACCATTTAGGAAGGCATCCTTCAGAAGGTCTAGACTGCTAATCACCTCATGTCTGAAAAGTTCTAGGTAGGTATAGGGTTCAGGTTCAGGCGGATTGAAGGTGAATTTGTAGTCAGGGTAGAGAAGACAGTAGGGTTTGGATTTTCTGGTAGGTAAGGGATGGGATATAGAAGGTGGAGGTGCGGTGGATGAGGAAGAAGGGATATCTGAGAGAATGATTGATGAGGATGGAGTATCAAAAAAGATAGGTTGAGAAGAGGATGGAGTATTTGTAAAGGGAATTGGTGAGAAAGATTTATCAGAAGGAGTTGGGGGAAGAATACTTAGAGGTGTGGGATTTAGAATTGGAGAGGAAAGAGATGATGGAGAAGGATTTGGTAAAGTGAAGTTTAGTTTTGGTTCAGATGTAGGTGATTGGAGAGAAGGTTTAGGGACAGAAGGAGGTGGAGTAAAAACCTGCCTGGAGACGTGTTCAAAAGAAGCATGTGAAGATCTGGTTCTGTGAAAGGAGTCTCTGATCCTTTTCTCCCTGCGTTCAGCAGAGTCCACCTTGTCAGGGTCATAGGTGACCCTCAGCTTCTTGGCTTTCTTAGCCTCATCTTCTCGGGCCTTTCTTTTTAGCCTTGCCTATTGTTCCTTCTGATCCTTCTTCAGAAGATCAGCCTTGGACAGAAGTACTCTGCCACGGATCCAAGCAGGATCAATATCTGATTGCTTCCTAACACAATCTTCCAGGTAAAGCTTGACAACCTGATGAAGTTCATTATGAAACAATGAGACAAAACCTTCAACAACAACTCTTCTTGACAGAATGTCAGGAAAGCTTGTGCACACAGAAGATACATTCTGGATGAGCTCTAGTCTGAACAAATCCACACCATTGAAGATGGGACCCTGAACTACTCCAAGAAAATGGGACGCATCAAGTGTTCTGATGGAGTCCAGCAATTTGCTTTTAATCAGAATGTTTGAAATCATTCTTCCGAAAGGAATAGTCTTTCTAGGAATATGAGGGTACTTCGCCCTTTCATCTTCTCTTGATTCAACTATAGAAGTCTTCAGATTTTCAAATAAAATGTGAGAGATGTTGAGTTCTATCTTTCTGCCAATGCAGAAGAGAGTGTACTTGTGATCCGGGATGATGTAGGCGGAGGGAGAGAACATCTTCTTTCTGTGGTGAAGAGAACCCAGAATAATCTCAGCCCATACTTGATAAAACGGCCTCAAGGTACCCGTTTTATGAGAATCAGCTCCGAAGGCAAGAGAGATTTGATTTTCAACTTGATGCCAGTTAACCGTTCCAAGTCGAAAGCCAGACCAACCTTCTTCATCATTCAGATTGTACAGCTTCCTAATGAGTTTTTCAGTAATAACCACTTCATGCCGTAGTACGAAGGAAATTATAGCAGTTGGGGTAACCGTTGCATGTACCCAGAAGTCCTTCACGAGTTCAGGATAAATTGGTCCAACCAGTCTATCAAGATATTTCGACCATCCTTGCTCCAATATTCTGACGTCACACAGAAAACCATTTGCTCTAAGATTGTCGAAGTCCACAGCACATTCACAAATAACTTCCAGTTCGTCCGTGGGAATCATGCAAGTTTTCAAAGGAGCATACCCATATTTGCGAAGAAGAATCTGTGTAGAAGTGAGTCTTTCTTTTGGGTTTGATGAACTTGAAGATTAGTTCATGATGATTATGCTTTGAGATCAAATCAGAAACTAGGGTTTGAAAACGGATGCAACGAAAGAGATGCACAAAAGAGATAGAGAGGGAGAAAAAAATGAAGGTGAAGCGGGTTATTTAAATGATTTGAAAAGAAATTGATTAAAAAAACATTATTATGCATTTAATGAGAAATGACATTAGGAGAGAGAACGTGGTAAATGAAATGATTTAACACAGTTACCTAGGTCGGCGTCTTTTCAACTGCACGCTTTGTACTAACCGTACATACACGTGTTCATCATCAAAAAATAGATGACAACTGTATTTTTCTAAATAGACTTTACGCCTTCTGATTCTGATCACTGCTTCTGATTGTCATTCTTTAGAAATGATCTTGTTCTGATAGGATCATCTTTCTTCCCAAGAATAACATCTTCTGAGTGAGCTGAAGCAAGTCCAGGTGATCTTCTGACTGTTGGCTCTTCAGAAATCCTGAGATTCTCTAAAGATGCAGCAACTTGATCTTCTGATCCATTGCTTCTGAGACTATCAGCTTCTGCAGCTTTGCTTCTTGGTTTTACTGCTTCTGATATATCAATATCAAAATCTGCAAAATTCTCAAACTGCTTTGGTTTTTCAAGACCAAGCTTATCATCAAACCTGATATTGATTGATTCTTCTACAATCAATGTTTCAGTATTGTATACTCTGTAGCCTTTAGAGCGTTCAGAATATCCAAGAAGGAAACACTTTTGTGCTTTAGAATCAAACTTACCAAGATGATCTTTAGTATTCAAAATGAAACACACACATCCAAAAGGATGAAAATATGAAATGTTGGGATTTCTGTTCTTCCACAATTCATAAGGAGTCTTATTTAGAATAGGTCTAATAGAGATTCTATTCTGAATATAACACGCAGTGTTTATTGCTTCTGCCCAAAAGTGCTTAGCCATATTGGTTTCATTGATCATGGTTCTGGCCATTTCTTGTAGAGTCCTATTCTTTCGTTCTACAACTACATTTTGTTGTGGAGTTCTAGGGCAAGAGAAATCATGGGCAATGCCATTTTCTTTGAAGAACTCCTCAAAGAATCTGTTCTCAAATTCGCCACCATGATCACTTCTGACCTTTATGATTTTGCACTCCTTCTCAGATTGGATCTGAGTGCAGAATTCAAAGAACACTGAATGAGACTCATCCTTGTGTTTTAAGAACTTTACCCATGTCCAGCGGCTATAATCATCAACGATGACTAATCCATATTTCTTCCCTCTGACAGATGCTGTTTTGACTGGGCCAAACAGATCAATGTGCAAGAGTTCTAACGGCCTTGAGGTAGACACAACATTCTTAGACTTGAATGCAGGTTTAGAGAACTTGCCCTTCTGACATGCTTCACAAAGAGCATCTGATTTGTATTTCAGATTTGGGAGTCCTCTGACCAGATTTAGTTTGTTAATCTGAGAAATCTTTCTCAAACTAGCATGTCCTAATCTTCTGTGCCAGACCCATTGCTCCTCAGAAACAGACATAAGACAAGTTACCTTCTGCTTCTCAAGATCAGAAAGATCAATCTTATAAATGTTGTTCTTTCTCTTGCCTGTAAATAGGATTGAGCCATCCTTCTGACTTACAGCCTTGCAAGACTTTTGATTGAAGATTATATCATAACCATTGTCACTTAATTGACTTATGGACAATAAGTTATGCGTTAATCCTTCTACAAGAAGTACATTAGATATGGAAGGAGAGTTACCAAGACTTATGGTTCTAGAGCCAATGATTTTGCCCTTCTGATCTCCTCCAAACTTGACTTCTCTACCTGGTTTAAGCACCAGGTCTTGGAATGTAGACCTTCTTCCCGTCATGTGTCGCGAGCACCCAGAGTCCAGGTACCATGACATTTTGCTTTTTGTCCTCTTTGCCGCCAAGGATATCTGCAACAGAAATTATCTTCTCCTTAGGTACGCACAATTTCTTGGGTCCTTTCTTGTTAGTTCTCCTCAAGTTCTGATTGAACTTGGGTTTAGCAAAATATTTAACAGGAGGAACAGCATGATATTCTTTAGGTTTGTCAGCATGATATTTCTTAGGGTGTGTCACATGCTTCTTGGTGTGAACAGTGTTAAAACTCCGTGCATGTGAAGTGAGCCTAATATCATGTGCATGGCCATATTTGAACTGATCATACAATGGCTTGTATGTGATCTTCAGATCATCAATGGATTCAAATTTATGTGAGGTATCACCCTCATAGCCAAAGCCAAACCTTCTGTTTCCAGAAACACCATATATCATAGAAGCAAGATGACTTCTGTCAATACTTCTAGATAATAACTTTCTGAAGCTCGAGTCATATTCTTTCAGAATATGATTCATGCTAGGAATGGATTTTTCTGTTTCAGAAGGAGATCCACTATCTTTGGATAGATTTAAAACTTTTTCCTTCAGTTCAGAATTTTCTGTAGATGTTGTTGATTGGCTGTAATTTTTGGTAAAACTCATTGTGTTTCTATCTTGTCAAAACTGGTGTCATGACATGCTTTCTCTGTTGCGAAGTTTTTCTTATGCAGGCCTTTACCTGATGTCAAGGCCGATGTCATGACATTCGCAGCTGTTACGTTCTTTTCTGTTACTTTTTATGGTTATGTAATCTGATAAGATCCTATGCGCTTTATTTGGAAATGTTGGATTCTGATCTGATTCAAGGACGTCTTTGATGGTTATTATTTTTAGTTCCTTGATTTATGGAAATTAGTTTTATTAGGTTAAAACTAATTTGGATCCAAGGCCCAGCTGCTGCGTTTTATGAAGACTATATATTTTACGAAGAAGCTGCAGACTAGGATTAAGGGTTTTGTACTGAGAAGCTTTGAGAGTTCTTTGTTTTTAAGTTTTGCGTTCTAGCTTTCTTGTAAGCCAAACAATCATCATGATGATTGTCTTGGTCTAGGTGTTTTGGTTTGAGTTGTAAGAAGTACTCGAAGCTTTTAAGCAAGAGTACTATTGTACTTGATCAAAGCTTTTAAGCAAGATCAAGTTGTGTCTTTGAAGTGTGTCTTCTTCTGTTATTAGTAGAGCATTTGTCATCACTGCTGTGATTGAGGGGGAGTGAGTAGGATCTCTGATCTAAGAAGTTTTAGATTGAAGTTGCATTGGGTAGATATTAAGTGAAAGGAGTAATCTTGATCTGTATTACCTTGAATTAATATTACTTATAGTGGACTTCCTCCCTGGCTTGGTAGCCCCCAGATGTAGGTGTGATTGCACCGAACTGGGTTAACAACTTTCTTGTGTTGATATTCAGTTTACTTTCTGTTCATTTGTTTAAAAGCTTTCAGATAGTAATGTCGTGACATCCTGTACGACATCGCGTGTCTGAGTCCAGAATTTCAATTGGCATCAGAGCAGGCACCCTGCCTGTTTTTTACTGGGTGAGATCTAGGGACAGTATTTTCTGGTACTATGGACAAAGAAGGTGGTGGATTTGTGATTAGACCACCCATTCTGGATGGTTCCAATTATGATTATTGGAAACCTCGCATGGTGGCTTTTCTGAAATCCGTGGATAGTAAAGCATGGAGAGCTGTGAACAAAGGATGGGAACATCCTGTCATTACTGATAAAGATGGCAAGAAAACTCTTAAACCAGAGGAAGAATGGGACAAAGATGAGGAGGCATTGGCGCTTGGCAACTCTAAAGCTTTAAATGCTTTATTCAATGGAATTGACAGGAATATATTCAGACTAGTACACCAGTGTGAACTAGCCAAAGATGTCTGGGATACCCTCAAGACTACTCATGAGGGCACCTCCAAAGTGAAGATGTCAAGACTTCAACTGCTAACTACGAAGTTTGAAAATCTAAGGATGAGAGATGATGAAAGTATTCAGGATTTTCATATGAATATTCTTGATATTGCTAATACCCCAGGAGCTTTGGGAGAGAAAATGTCTGATGAAAAGCTGGTAAGAAAAATCCTTAGATCCCTACCTAAGAGAATTGATATGAAAGTTACAGCTATAGAAGAGGCACAGGACATCAACAAAATGAAGGTAGAAGAGTTAATAGGATCTCTTCAAACCTTTGAGATGGGGATCAGTGACAATTCTGAAAAGAAAAACAAAAGCGTAGCTTTTGTGTCCAACTCTCAAGAAGAAGCAGAGGAAAATAGAGAAGAGAATCTATCTGAATCTATAGCTATGCTTGGTAAACAATTCAACAAAATAATGAGAAGAATGGATCAGAAGCCAAGACCTAATGCCAAGAACATCTCATCAGATACCAGCAGATCTTATGACTCTGGTAGAAGAGCAAAACCAGAAGAAAAGTACAATCACAGCAAAGGGATTCAATGTCATGGATGTGAAGGGTATGGACATATTAGAGCTGAATGTCCTACTTATCTCAAGAAACAAAAGAAAGGATTGTCAGTCTCCTGGTCTGATGAAGAGTCTGAGAGTGATTTTGAAGAAGAATCAGCCAAACATGTCACAGCCCTTACTGGGGTTTGTAATTCTGATGAAGACTCTAGTGAAGATGAGCTAACCTTTGAAGAACTGGCAGCCTCCTACAGAAAGCTGTGTATCAGAAGTGCTGAAGTTTGTCAACAAGGTGAAAAGCAGAAGAAATACATAGTTCAGTTGGAGGCTGATAACAAAGGACTTAGTAAAACTATATCTGAACTAAACAGTGAAATTATCATGTTACAATCAAAGCTTGATCAGATGTCAAAATCTGTAAAAATGTTGAACAGTGGCTCGGATATGTTGGAGGAGATTTTGCAGATTGGAAAAAGTTCAGGAGATATGTCTGGTATAGGATTTGTTGGTACAAAGAAACATTCCCAAGATAATAGCAGAGCTAAACCTGAAGCTGAGATGTTGAAACCAATGTCAAAACATGTGACTCAACATCAAGACAAAAGTGGAATGAAGAAAAAGTTTCAAAGATGGAGATGTCACTACTGTGGAAGATTTGGACACATTAAGCCCTTTTGCTTCAGATTATATGGATACCCAGATCAAGCTCCTTACTACAAACCTAAGCAGATCATGCCCATCCAGAAGCAACAATGGAAACCTAAAAATATGGCTTTAATAGCCCATACATCTCTTAGAGTTTCAGCCAAAGAAGATTGGTATTTTGACAGTGGATGTTCCAGATACATGACTGGAATCAAGAATCTGCTTGTTGATATCAAGATTCACTCTACTTGCTATGTAACCTTTGGTGATGGAGCTAAAGGAGAAATCAAAGGAGTTGGAAAACTAGACTGTTCAGGAGTGCCAAATTTAGAAGGTGTTTTGTTGGTCAAAGGCCTGACTGCTAACCTCATAAGCATCAGCCAACTCTGTGACCAAGGATACCAAGTCAACTTCACTAAAGCTGAGTGTGTGGTTACTAATGAAGAAAAGGAAGTAGTAATGAGGGGAGTCAGATCTAAAGATAACTGCTACTTGTGGGTGTCCCATGAATCCAGCTACTCAACTGTATGTTCTAAAGAAGAAGAAGCAAAGCTGTGGCACCAAAAACTTGGCCACCTTCATCTAAGAGGTATGAAAAGGATTATTTCTCTGGAAGCTGTGAGAGGAATTCCTAATCTACAAATTCATGAAGGGAGAATATGTGGTGAATGTCAGGTAGGAAAACAAACCAGGATGTCACATCCAAAGGTTAAACATCTGACCACTTCCAGAGTTCTTGAACTGCTCCATATGGACTTGATGGGACCAATGCAAATGGAAAGTCTTGGAGGAAAGAAATATGCTTATGTGGTTGTGGATGACTACTCCAGATACACTTGGGTAAACTTCATCAGAGAAAAGTCAGACGTGTTTGATGTTTTCAAGGACCTGTGTCATAGAATTCAAAGAGAAAAAGAAAATGGTGTTGTGAGAATTAGAAGTGATCATGGAAAGGAATTTGAGAATCAAAAGTTTGCTGAGTTCTGCTCCTCTGAAGGAATACATCATGAATTTTCATCACCTATTACTCCACAGCAAAATGGGGTTGTTGAAAGAAAAAATAGAACCATTCAAGAATCAGCCAGAGCTATGATCCATGCTAAGAATCTTCCTATCTACTTCTGGGCTGAAGCCATGAATACTGCTTGTTATGTCCATAATAGAGTTACCTTAAGAAAAGGAACCTCTACCACACTATATGAGATCTGGAAGGGAAGAAAACCCACTGTCAAATACTTCCATGTGTTTGGTAGTAAGTGTTACATTCTTGCTGATAGAGATCACAGAAGGAAGATGGATTCCAAGAGTGATGAAGGGATCTTTCTGGGCTACTCTACAAACAGTAGAGCCTATAGAGTGTTCAACTCAAGAACCAGAGTAATAATGGAGTCCATAAATGTTGTGGTTGATGATGTCCACAATCAAGCAGATGTCACAAAAGATGTCGGAACATTCTGGGATATCACAGCTGAAGGATCTACAAGAGAAGATGATTGCAGTCCTACTATCACAGAGTCTGAGACTGAACCTCCTAACAAGAGTCCATCTATAAGAGTTCAAAAAGATCATCCTAGTGAACTTATTATAGGAGATCTCAACAGTGGAGTTACTACAAGGTCAAGAGAACTAGCTTCAAACTCTTGTTTTGTGTCAAAAATCGAACCTAAGAATGTTAAGGAAGCATTAACAGATGAGTTCTGGATTAATGCCATGCAGGAAGAATTAGGTCAGTTTGAAAGGAATGAAGTATGGGAGCTGGTACCAAGACCTAAAGGTACTAATGTCATTGGAACAAAATGGGTTTACAAGAACAAGTCAGATGAACTGGGAACTGTTATCCGAAACAAAGCAAGGCTAGTTGCTCAAGGATACACTCAAGTTGAAGGAATTGACTTTGATGAAACCTTTGCTCCTGTTGGTAGACTTGAGTCAATTAGATTACTGCTAGGAGTTGCTTGTATTCTAAAATTCAAATTATACCAGATGGATGTGAAGAGTGCCTTTTTGAATGGATACTTGAATGAGGAAGTTTATGTGGAGCAACCTAAAGGTTTTGCTGATCCAAACCATCCTGACTATGTGTACAAACTAAGAAAAGCTCTTTATGGCCTGAAACAAGCCCCTAGAGCTTGGTATGAGAGACTAACTGAGTTTCTTACTAGTAATGGGTACTGGAAAAGAGGGATAGATAAAACTCTTTTTGTTAAAGATGAAGGAGGGAAGATCCTGATTGCTCAAATCTATGTGGATGATATTGTGTTTGGTGGGATGTCAGACAAGATGACTAGACATTTTGTTGATCAGATGCAATCAGAATTTGAAATGAGCCTAGTTGGAGAATTAACTTATTTTCTTGGGCTGCAAGTTAAACAGATGGAAGACTCAATCTTTCTCTCTCAGAGTAAGTATGCTACAAACATTGTTAAAAAGTTTGGAATGGAAAATGCTACTCACAAAAGAACACCAGCTCCTACTCACTTAAAATTGTCCAAAGATGAAAAGGGAACCAGTGTTGATCAAAGTTTATACAGAAGCATGATAGGAAGCCTGCTGTATCTCACAGCCAGTAGACCTGATATTGCTTTTGCTGTTGGGGTGTGTGCTAGGTATCAAGCAGATCCCAAGATCAGTCATATCAACCAAGTCAAAAGGATCCTGAAATATGTGAATGGTACTTGTGAGTATGGAATGCTCTACTCTCATGGGTGTGAACCTATTCTCACTGGATATTGTGATGCAGATTGGGCTGGAAGTGCTGATGACAGAAAAAGTACTTTAGGAGGATGTTTCTTCTTGGGGAATAATCTTATTTCATGGTTCAGCAAGAAACAAAATTGTGTGTCTTTATCCACTGCAGAGGCAGAATACATTGCAGCAGGAAGTAGTTGCTCTCAGCTTGTTTGGATGAAACAAATGTTAACAGAATACAATGTCACACAAGATGTCATGACATTATATTGTGACAACTTAAGTGCCATTAACATTTCAAAGAATCCCATTCAGCACAGCAGGACCAAGCACATTGATATTAGACACCACTACATTAGAGATCTTGTTGAGGATAAAATAATTGCCTTGGAACATGTTGCTACAAATCTTCAACTGGCTGACATTTTCACAAAAGCCTTGGATGCAAATCAATTTGAAAATCTAAGAAGTAAACTAGGCATTTGTCTTTGTGAAGGATTATAGCAATTAATTGGGTGTGGGGCCAACATTATTTCTCTCTCCAAATATTTGCTATCATTACACATTAAAGTGTATTTTCCCCCCCTTTTACAATTTGCCCAAACGGTTTCCATTCCCCCAAAACCTATCCTCAACACTCACGCTACCTCTCTGTGTCTCTGCATTCACAAACCTTTACCCAGCATTCCATTTTCTCTCATCATGTCTCAGAGTTCTCCCTCAAAGAAATCGTCTCCTTCCTCTGAAACAGCATCAGGATCTAGGGCACCCAATGTGGTGAGTGATCAAGATGTTGTGTTGAATGTTGTGCCATTGAACTCTGTTCCTGCTACCGATCCTGTTCGTAATCCACCAAGAAAGATGCATGCAAGAAAATCAACTGGTGGATCTGTTCCAGAAACTTTTTCTGCTCAAGGCAGAGAGGGCTCTGCTTATGTTCACAATGCGATCGCAGGTATTGTCACAAGAATCTTGAATGAAGGGCACCAGGTTGATGGAATATCTGTTCCTCTAGCCCAAATTCCTGCCTCTGAGAACAGCAAAGATGATCAAGATGGTCAAGATGATGCTAGCAAAGATCAGGGTGATGTTGAGACATCTGTTGACAACAATGATGAGAAGACCCCTGGTGCCAAAGATGTTGAGACATCTGAAGCTATCAATGTTGAAACATCTGGTACTAAAGATGCTGAGATTCTTGAACCTGAGAAAGCTGAAGAGGTTCCTGTTGCTCCTTCTAAAGAAACCCTTAATGAAGGCCCTACTGTGCATGATGTGGTGAATCTGGATGATCTGGATGATTCTATTGACATTGCTGATGATGAGCTCATCTCTAGCATCTCTCATAGAGTCAAGACTCGTAAGGGCAAACAGGTTTGTGATCAAGATTTTTCCAAACCTCAAGTTACTCCTCAAGTTACTCCTCAAAAGAATGTCACTATAAAGAAGATCAAGAAGGTCCCTGCTGAACCTTCAACCACTGGGAGCAAGACTGCAGTGAAGAAGAGGAAGGAAAGAAGTGTTTCTGCCCCTGAAGATGATGTCTTAAGTGATGTCCCTGACATCCCATCAAAGAAGAAGATTGCTGTCACAAAATCCTCCACAAAGGTTCGTGATGTTCCTCTGGACAACATTTACTTGCACTATGCTTCAAATGCCATCCAGTGGAAGTTTGTTTATCAAAGAAGGCTGGCTCTTGAAAGAGAATTAGCAAATGATGCTCTGGAATGTCAAGAGGTCATGAAGCTCATCAAGTCTGCAGGTTTGATTAAGACTGTCACTCATTTTTCAAAGTGTTATGAAATGCGTGTGAAGGAATTTATTGTGAACTTGTCTCAAGATTGTGGTGATGGAAGAACTGATGATTTTCATAAGGTGTATGTTAGAAGAAAGTGTATAGATTTTTCCCCTGCTGTTATCAACCTATATCTAGGTAGAGATGCTGAGGCTCAACCTGAGCTTGAAGTGACTGATAACGAGGTGTGCAAAGTAATCACTGGTGGTAAGGTTAAGAAGTGGCCTATAAAGAGCAAACTGTCTGCTAGTTCTCTTAATGTCAGGTATGCATTGCTACACAAAATTGGTGCTGCTAACTGGGTACCTACCAATCACACTTCTACCATTGCTGTTGGCCTAGGAAGATTTATTTATGTTGTGGGAACCAAGACAAAATTTGACTATGGGACTTATATATTTGATCAAACTATGAGGCATGCTGGTACCTCTGCTACCAAGCTCCCTATTGCATTCCCATCCCTGATATGTGGGATAATCCTCAAGCAACACCCTGGAATTCTGAAAAGTAAAGATTCTGTATGTAAGAGGGAGAGTGCTTTGTCTTTTCACTACAAACTGCTCCAGAGGTCTGATGACATGACATCTGCTGGGACATCACAACCCAGCAAATCTGTGAACAAAGCCCTTCTTATTGCTGAGCTGAAAGAGACTTGTCAGGAGTTGGACAACAGGAAGATAAAGCTTGAAAAGCTCATCCAAAGTCTTGAGCAGTCTACAGATGATGATCTTGCTGGTGACAATATGGATGAAGACAAAGGTGCTGCTAGTGGGGCTGAGGAAGAGGCTAAGGATGGTGAGGGCTCTGAGGATACTGGGAGCAGTGATGCTGTTGATTCTGATGACAATACTGGTGGCTCTAGTGATGAAGACAGTGATGGGTCTGATGATTAGCTCTGATTCTGGTTGGGTTTTGGCTCCTTTTGTGGCTAAAAAGGGGGAGTAATGGTTGTGTTTTGTGTTGGTTGTTTTGGTGGTTTTTTTTGGTTTTTTTTGTTGTTGATCCTGTTGGTTGATGGACATGGTTGGTTTGTTGTTTTCTTTATTTTGGTTGTTCCCTGGCTCTCCCTGACAATGACAAGTGGTTTCTGTAACAGTTGATTAATTAGATGTTTTCTGGTTTTCTGGTGTTTAATCAAGTTGGCTGCTGTTGTTTGCTTACAGAATTTATTTTTCTGTTGTTGGCTGCTGTTGTTTGCTTACAGAATTTATTTTTCTGTTGTTGGCTGTTGTGTATGCTCTGATATCTGTTTGGTTACATCAATTAGTGTTTTAGCCAAAAATTTGCCAAAGGGGGAGTTTGTAGATGTTGTTGATTGGCTGTAATTTTTGGTAAAACTCATTGTGTTTCTATCTTGTCAAAACTGGTGTCATGACATGCTTTCTCTGTTGCGAAGTTTTTCTTATGCAGGCCTTTACCTAATGTCAAGGCCGATGTCATGACATTCGCAGCTGTTACGTTCTTTTCTGTTACTTTTTATGGTTATGTAATCTGATAAGATCCTATGCGCTTTATTTGGAAATGTTGGATTCTGATCTGATTCAAGGACGTCTTTGATGGTTATTATTTTTAGTTCCTTGATTTATGGAAATTAGTTTTATTAGGTTAAAACTAATTTGGATCCAAGGCCCAGCTGCTGCGTTTTATGAAGACTATATATTTTACGAAGAAGCTGCAGACTAGGATTAAGGGTTTTGTACTGAGAAGCTTTGAGAGTTCTTTGTTTTTAAGTTTTGCGTTCTAGCTTTCTTGTAAGCCAAACAATCATCATGATGATTGTCTTGGTCTAGGTGTTTTGGTTTGAGTTGTAAGAAGTACTCGAAGCTTTTAAGCAAGAGTACTATTGTACTTGATCAAAGCTTTTAAGCAAGATCAAGTTGTGTCTTTGAAGTGTGTCTTCTTCTGTTATTAGTAGAGCATTTGTCATCACTGCTGTGATTGAGGGGGAGTGAGTAGGATCTCTGATCTAAGAAGTTTTAGATTGAAGTTGCATTGGGTAGATATTAAGTGAAAGGAGTAATCTTGATCTGTATTACCTTGAATTAATATTACTTATAGTGGACTTCCTCCCTGGCTTGGTAGCCCCCAGATGTAGGTGTGATTGCACCGAACTGGGTTAACAACTTTCTTGTGTTGATATTCAGTTTACTTTCTGTTCATTTGTTTAAAAGCTTTCAGATAGTAATGTCGTGACATCCTGTACGACATCGCGTGTCTGAGTCCAGAATTTCATTTTCCAATTCCAGCTTCTTAGTTTCAAATTCAAACTGTTTCTTCAGCTTTTTGTATTTGATACTAAGATGAGCCTTGAGTTCAAGAAGTTCTGTTAAACTGGAAACTAACTCTTCTCTAGATAGTTCAGAAAATACCTCTTCAGAATCTGATTCTGATGTAGATTCTGATCCATCATCTTCTGTAGCCATCAGCGCGAAGTTGGCTTGCTCTCCTTCAGAGTCTGATTCTGATTCTGATTCAGAATCATCCCATGTTGCCATAAGACCTTTCTTCTTATGAAACTTCTTCTTGGGATTCTCCTTCTGAAGCTTTGGACACTCGTTCTTGTAATGTCCAGGCTCATTGCACTCATAGCAGATAGCCTTCTTCTTGTTAGATCTTCTGTCACCAGAAGATTCTCCTCGTTCAAATCTCTTTGAACTTCTAAAGCCTCTGAACTTCCTTTGCTTGCTCTTCCAGAGTTGGTTTACCCTTCTGGAGATCATGGACAGTTCATCTTCTTCTTCAGATTCTGATTCTTCAGGATCTTCTTCTCTAGCCTGAAAAGCGTTAGTACATTTTTTAACATTAGATTTTAACGCAATAGACTTACCTTTCTTCTGAGGCTCGTTTGCATCCAGCTCTATTTCATGGCTTCTCAAGGCACTGATAAGCTCTTCCAACGAAACTTCATTCAGATTCTTGGCAATCTTGAATGCAGTCACCATTTGACCCCATCTTCTGGGTAAGCTTCTGATAATCTTCTTTACATGATCAGCCTTGGTGTAGCCTTTATCCAGAACTCTTAATCCAGCAGTTAGCGTTTGAAATCTTGAGAACATCTTCTCAATGTTTTCATCATCCTCCATCTTGAAGGCTTCATATTTCTGGATTAGAGCAAGAGCTTTGGTCTCCTTGACTTGAGCATTTCCCTCATGGGTCATTTTCAATGACTCATATATATCATAGGCAGTTTCCCTGTTAGATATTTTCTCATACTCAGCATGAGAGATAGCATTCAGCAAAACAGTCCTACATTTATGATGATTCTTGAAAAGCTTCTTCTGATCATCATCCATTTCTTGCCTTGTAAGCCTTACGCCACTAGCTTTCACTGGATGTTTGTAACCATCCATCAGAAGATCCCATAGTTCACCATCTAGACCAAGAAAGTAACTTTCCAGTTTATCTTTCCAGTATTCAAAGTTTTCACCATCAAATACTGGTGGTCTAGTATAACCATTGTTACCGTTGTATTGCTCAGCAGAGCCAGATGTAGATGCAGGTGGATCTGTTGGAATTTCACCAGCCATCTTTTACTGAAGCGTTTTTCTCTTCCTGAATCTTTTCTAAACACGGTTAAGTGCTTGCACCTTAGAACCGGCGCTCTGATACCAATTGAAGGATAGAAAAACACTTAGAAAGGGGGGGGGGGTTGAATAAGTGTAGTCTAAAAACTTGAACAATAAAAACAATTTGCACAGTTATTTTTATCCTGGTTAGTTGTTAACTAAACTACTCCAGTCCACCCCCACGGAGTGATTTACCTCACCTGAGGATTTAATCCACTAATCGCAACAGATTACAATGGTTTTCCACTTAGCCCACGACTAAGTCTTCTAGAGTATCCTGATCACAACCTGATCACTCCAGGAACAAATGCTTAGACACAAGCTAAGATTTTCTTAGAGTATCCTGACCACCACGTGATCACTCTAATTACAACTGCTTAGACACAAGCTAAGACTTCCTAGAGTATCCTGATCAACACTTGATCACTCTAGTTACTTACAAATTAATGTAATCAAATAAGAGTTTTACAATGCTTCTGAAAAGCTATAATCACAACAGTGATATTTCTCTTAATGTTTAAGCTTAATCTCACTAATATATTACAACAGCAATGTAGTGAGCTTTGATGAAGATGAAGTTTCTGAGCTTTGAGTTGAACAGCGTTTCAGCAAGTTTTTCAGAATAAGATCGTTCAGAATTGGTAACCTTGCTTCTCATCAGAACTTCATATTTATAGGCACTTGAGAAGATGACCGTTGGGAGCATTTAATGCTTTGCGTATTCCGTACAGCATTGCATTTAATGTTTCACTCTTTTGTCAACTACCTTGAGCCTTGTTCACGCTGTGTCTACTGACGTTGCCTTTAATAGCTTCTAACGTTCCTTTTGTCAGTCAGCGTAGCCTGCCACTTGTACTTGCTTCTGATATGATGTTTGTGTATACGACGTTTGAATATCATCAGAGTCAAACAGCTTGGTGCAAAGCATCTTCTTGTCTTCTGACCTTGAAGTGCTTCTGAGCGTGATACCATGAGAACTTCAGTGCTTCTGCTTCTGATCTCAAGTTCTTCTGATGCTTCCATAGACCCATGTTCTGATTCTGCTTTGACCATCTTCTGATGTCTCGCCAGACCATGTTCTGATGTTGCATGCTGAACCTTCTGAGACAAAGCTTCTGAGCGCTGATTTGTGCATACTCTTTATATATATTTCCTGAAAAGGAAATTGCAGTGTATTAGAGTACCACATTATCTCACACAAAATTCATATCCTTGTTATCATCAAAACTAAGAATATTGATCAGAACAAATCTTGTTCTAACAAGTCCCTCATGATAGACTTTAAGTTGAGACCCTCAAGTGAGATTTTAAATCGAGTCCCTCATACGAGACTTTAAGTTGAGTCCCTTAAGCGAGACTTTAATTTGAGTCTCTCATACGAAACTTTAAGTTAAGTCCCTTAGGCGAGAGTTTAAGTTAAGTCTCTCAGGAAAGACTTTAACTTGAGTCCTTCAAGCGAGAATTTAATTTGAGTCCCCATATGAGAATTTAAGTTAAGTCCCTAAGGTGAGACTTTAATTTCAGCCTCTTAGACGAGACTTTTAGTTGAGTCCCTCAGATGAGAATTTAAGTTGAGTCTCTCAAGCGAGACTTTTGTTGAGTCCATCTGGCGAGAATTTAGTTCAGTCCGTTAGAAGGAAATTCCCTCAAGCATGGCTTGGTGCGGCTTCAATTCTTTTTATTTTGTATGTAATTCGTATTCTCGCCCTTTGGTGGAGAGTTTGTAACTACACCTTTTAAGTGCTTTTCTTTATTGACTATGTTCATGCTTTTGAAGGTTTGTTTATGAAATTCTTAGTGTTATCCTTTCTGTTATTTGTTATATTGACATTAAATGAGCAACTTATTAAGGTGTCAAGGATTCTTCTATGACAGTCTAACGATGTATTAGCCATGTACGAAGGCAATATTCTTCAGTTAAGTCCCATCATTTGTATTCACTTTATGGGGAAACAAGGATTCTTCATTTAAGGTTTAACATTTGTATTCACCTCGTGGGGTGGAAATAATCATTCAGTGAAGGTCCATCGTTTATTTCAAGGTTTCACTAGTCCTTTTCAACACATGACCCGACAAAAATGGACACAATACAAATACAAATATGGGGAGTCTTATTAAAAATCTTATCCACGTAGGGGAAAAGAGTGTCATTCTATTATTCACACCAGACTTAAAGAGTTCTTTAAGAAATAAAAAATGGCATAAACAATAGCTCGTCTACTGATAGTTGTACCCGTAAGTAAGCACATAGATCCATATTTAAGACATTCTTTATTTATATGATTATTTTATTCATACTTATAGAATTGGATTTAAATTCTATCTTTCTTGTCAAATCCTTCTTTATTTCATGACATGTTGAAATGCATAAAGGTTTTTGTCACTATATTGTATACCATAATTCTTAATATACTTGTTGTATCGTTTTACAAACAAGGTCAATTATTCATCACTTGTTGTATCATTTTCAAGATCACTACTATTTGAATTCTCTTCAATCTCGGCCTTAGATAGTAAGGCCTTTAGAGCAATATTATGTTTGTCTTTCCCTTGTCTTTCATTTTACTGTTTTCTTCCTACTTACTCAACATTCAAAAAAATTGTTCATGCTCTTCACGTTTACCAAGGAAGGATATTATTTCCAATATTTTTATATTTTAATTTTTTTATGATTGTTACCTTTGATTCTAATCTTTGGTCAAACATATAAGAACTATGTTCATTAAATTCTCATTTGATATAGTTTTATCCAATTATTTAACTTGTTCACAAGATTCTGCAATGGTTTCATCATGTCTCATAAGAAATAGTTCACACTCTTATGTACAAGTGCTAATTTTAGAGAATTTTACATTGATGAAGGGCTTATGAAGCATTCTCCATTTCTGAGGTTGCCTTGCGATGAAAGATGAAATACTAATTATAGACCTCTAAAGAAGGAATCAAAATTTTCTATTCTTCTAATTATACTTCACCTTTTTATTTTCAAGTTTTATCCATTCAATTCCACATTATGACTTGGTCATATCTTATATATTAAAGTTGTTAAGTCTCTTAATAATTTTTTGCGCCAAAATTGAAGGTTGTTTTGTAATTTTTTTTTATTTTTTTAATTATATTTATTTATCTTATTTTGATACAAAAATTGAATAATTTATCATAATTAATAATAATAAATAATTAAATTCTAAAAAATTCAATAGAGCAATCACGTAATTTATACCTTCCATTACTAATTCAAAATTATTTTTTATAACTGCCAATTAATATTTAATAAATATCTTCCATTACTAATTCAACATGTTTATAATTATAAATATATTATAACTTTCCCACAAACCCCACTCACCCATTTATTCACTTCCTCTTAACCAAAATCCAATATCATGATACCACTTAATGGTCAGTATGATGTATCAAATCTAGAAGGGGTGAAGGGAATAGATTAGAAGATAATAACTAGCAAATTATCATTTTTAGATGATATTGAGCATTGGAGTGTTAACTTTGTAGGTTCATCACAACGTTCAATCGCTCTAGAGACTTGTAACACTGCATTAGGATTCCACTACCTCAATTCAAACTTAATTATGGTTCCAATTTGGAATAGTCTTTTAATTTGTGGTAATCGACTCTTGATTCTTGCATAGTTCCACGAGCATATCCGTTTAATTTAAATCTAGATTGCCGAAGTAGTATCTTGCAATGGAGAATGTAACTCCTGACTTTGACCTTGGGAATTTTTCCGAAAAACCCGGGCTAATATGAATATCAATCTCCATGGTCGATGAGATCAGAGAAGCATTACCAAGTCAAAAGGATCCCTCCTTCTGGTCTCTTCCCGAAGCACGACGAATATCAAAGAACAAGGAGACAATATAGGCCGATGTTAGAGCTTGCACCTCTTAATACTTATTTAATCCCCGTTGGTAAAACTTTTTTCTTCATATTTGATGTATGGTTGTACTCTACTAAACAAGTTCTTCAACAAGGTGGTCGTAGCTATTGGCACGAGCCAGACCAAAAATCTATGCTTCCATCTGGAAGGGGCTTGTATAAAGATACTGATGTTTCGATCAAGGTTAGTGTAAAGATCTTGCACTTCATAACTCAGTTGACATGATATTTATCCAGTCAGTTGTCTACATGTTCGAGATGCTCGTTTGTATATCCCATATCGTTGTAGCTATAGAGTTTCATAGACTTCTCCAACATCTTTAGGATTATATTGTCTAGGACACAAGCTGACATGGAGTTTTTCTTCCTCGTCGAACGAGAGCATCTTCTTCCTAGGATGGAGAACTTTAGGGGAGTATGACTATGTCTCCCTCCTTCAGGATCAAGGAAATACGTACCATGATTATCTCTTTGTCGACTTGGTGACTTCTGGATCTTTTCTAGGTCCCTTCTTGATTTAGAGATGATGGTTTTGTACAAAGCTGTCTCTTGTATAATATTGTTCTTTGGATTGTTGTGGAGACTTTCTTCAATCTGAGTTAGTCTCCCCACTAAGGCTTGAGAGTTTTGTAGTTGCACCATTTGGCAGATACTATTGAACAGATCGTTGGCTCCTTACAAACCAAGAGTTACCATACAACGGTTGAAAGTCGAATAGCATTTCTTGTCCATGCATGGTAAGCGGTAGTGGAAGTATGAATGAAGGTTCACCTATCTGAATTTGCGATGCATATTTGAGAAACAAGGGAGGTTGAAATGCTTCTTGATCTGCCTGAAATTTGGACAAGATCTTGTGGCGAGGGAACATATGAAACTGTTATTAAAACTTGATAGTGTGTCCCTTGAGGAGGAAGTGAAGGATTCCTGGAAGCTTCAATGGGTTTCTATTGGACGGCGGATCGAGTAGCTTTGGAAGCCTCCATTATTGAAAAATTTGATGGATGATTTAAGGGAGGTGAAATTTGTTGGGGGTGGTTCGATGCTTCCGATGCATGAAAAAAGGGCTGACCTGCAAGTTTAACACTTCAATGCTCAAGTCAGTAAGAGAGTGAAAATGAAATTTGAATGACAACAAAACATGTGTAATGAGATGTGAGATGCAGTCAACCGTCAGATTAATCTGGATGGCTGAGATAAGGGTTTGCGAGAGAAGTTAACTATTTGGTGTGGAAAACGAGCTCATGTGTTTTGCGTCAAACGTTGCCATTCATTGTTATTTAACTTATGCATTTGTGAGTCTCATGGATAGCCCGAAACAACTACAATTGTTAAATAATTTAAAAATTTCACCAACTGCAACTAATTTTATTATTTTTTTAAATTAATAGAGTTTTATTGATAGGGCGTCTTTTTTTATAAAGTTTGTGTTATACATCTTATTAAAAATAATATTATTTAAATATGATTAGTATAATAAAACTTAATATGATCAATAACATTTTCAATATGCTTTAACATTTTACTCTTTCTTTTCCTCCACATATGTCACACCGTTTTTTTTGTTGGGCTAAACGTATATGTCTTTTATGAAGTTTTCGATATACGTCTTGCAAAAATATAATTTGCTCTTTTGAACAAAACATCGTTATTGTGAGTCTCTCTCTCTCTCTCTCATATTTATTTGTATTATTGTGTCAATTTAAATTAAAGTGTATTGTTGTGTCAATTTCTTGGTTCTAGCAAGTGTTACAGGATATTTTAATAGGAAGATAATTAAAATAATAAGTGGTTTTAGTTATAAGAGTATTTGTTAGAAATTCGGGTATGATAATCCTGGATAACTTCGAAGAATCGTGTTTGTTCACTTTCCGAATAAAGTATTTCGACCCTATTCTTGTCTGGGTTCACGAAATCTTTGCTGGGATAATTCTCGAAGAACAATCTGTTTCTGACAATAGAGAACAGATCAGGAATGTAGAGAGGAAGTATAATTTTCGTGTACCAAAATTGAGGCCAAATGACTCCTTATATAGGAGATTAATAACTGAAATCGAAAAGGCACAACTTTTCAGAAAAACGGTTATATCGGTTACGAAAGGGCAGCCAGGGGCTCTGCCCCTTGGACCCCGACAGGGCGGTGCCCCGCACCCCGCCAGGGGCTCTGCCCCTTATACCCCGACGGGGCGCTGCCCCGCACCCCGCCACGGGCTACGCCCCTTGGAACCCCGTTTCAATTATTCGTATTCAATTACACGTTTGGCTCGACGAGCGTGCACTCCGCACTACCCTAACTCATTTCAAACTTAACGCATAATTGCATTGGCCTATAGTAAATCACATTACTACCAAAATACATTGATGATACTAAAATCACCAACAGTATTTATTGCCAAAATAAAAGGCTTATTCTATATTTTTCACTGTTTATATTTGGAGAAGTAATATTAAGAAGCATAAATTATTTTTCAAAAGACTCTTCAATTTTAATTACCCATGAAACAAATAAATAAATATGTGTTAATGGTTAATATAATACTTCACGGTGTCTAATGTAGAACATATATTTTATAGATCTATGTTCTATGTTCTAATTGGTTAATCTCTCTCTTTATATATATATATATATATATATATATATATATATATATATATATATATATATATATATATATATATATATATATATATATATATATATATATATATATATATATATATATATATATATATATATATATATTATACACAAAATAAACTATAAGTAATGCACAAAAATAAATTATAAAATTTAACTCATCTAAAAAAGTGTATGCTTAATGTCTTAAATATATACCACATGCATGCCCAACAAATTAGTATAGAAAAAGAAACAATTAAATTAAAGTGAAGAAATATAAATACAAATTATTTTCATTGTTACTTCAAAAAAATTTTTCTAAAGAAATTGAGAATAGATAAAATTCGAGAGTATAAAAGATTTGACCCTAAACTAATCTAATATAATATGGAGCCATACACTTTAGATAGGAATAAAAAAAGTATAAATTTGAAAATGGTAAAGGAAGAGAACCTTAGATATAAATTACTGCATAAAAACAAAATAAAGTTAGAGAATATAAAGTTATAAAAAGTTAGTAAGAAGTTAAGAAACACAACAAAGTTAGTGGAAGATTAACCACTAGTATTTTTAGTTTTTAATATATAATAAAATAATAAATGAAAAAACAATTAATAGAGGTATCCCATATATATATATATATATATATATATATATATATATATATATATATATATATATATATATATATATATATATATATATATATATATATATATATATATATATATATATATATTGAAATCATTTTATAAGGAGAGATGAAAGAAACAAATATTAATTATTAGATTAATCAAGAGAGAGAAATTAATAGTCACATTAATGTATTAACATTCTTTCTTAGTGAATTTAATGGTTGATATTTATTCCTGGGTGCAGTTAGCATACATAGATAAAAATCTATGCACCATGCATAGATTACTCAAAATAATATACAGATTACTCAAAATAGTATAAATATTACTCAGAACAATGAATATATTACTCAAAATAGTATAAATATTACTCACAACAATGAATATATTACTCAAAATAGTTAAAATTTGATATTACTCAGAGTGGTGTAAATATTACTCAGAATAGTGTACTCATTACTCATAATTAATCATTACTCATAATTAATAGATGTGTATAAATAATACATATATTATTCATGGATTATGATATTATTACTCGTTTCTAACTAAAATGTTACTCGGAATAATTTAAATATTACTCGTACGAGACTTATGCACCGTGCCTAAGGATATACCTTATGCACATCAACACATCCCTTTATTCCTTTCGTCTCTCATTATATATATATATATATATATATATATATATATATATATATATATATATATATATATATATATATATATATATATATATATATATATATATATATATATATATATAGAGTTATAGATTATTATTATTAAAATGATTATACAATAAATATTTGATTTTAATTGAAATACACTATGTAAAGAAGTTTTACACTGTCAGTGAATCACAACCGTTAAAATTTTATAAATATTTGACTTTTTCTTTAATCTCATATAAAGTAATGCTTGTGAGTGGTTGTGAAGCATTGACCGTAAAGTATTTTACACTGACAGTGCATAACAATTAATCTCTAAATATTTTTCTATTTTCATCTAAATAATTTATAATTACAGTTTTAACTTTAAAGTATCTTATTAAGTTGTTAAGTCTCTTCACAATTTTGAAGCCAAAATTGAGATTAACTTTGTAATTTCACAATTCTAATTTATATTTATTTTTTTATTAATTTATTATTATATAACTTATTAGCAATTTTTTATTTTTTATTAAGTTGTTATTATTTATCTTATTATATTTATTTCTTTACTAATTTATTATTATTTATCTTATAAGCAATTTTTTTCTTTTCTTTATTTTAACATAGTTTTTCACATTTCTTACCACTCACACCTATTTATCAACTAGTAACAAACCCGTGCCTTCGCACGGGTTCTGGTACGAGACGTGCTTTTGTTTCAGATGTGTATTTTTAATAGAAAAATGTATATTATTTTCGTTAATATTCAATATGTCCACTAGCTCGTCCACTAGCAGGGGCCCCGCCAGAACAAAGCAGGATTCGAACTCAGGACCTTGAGAGAAGCACACTCTCAAGTTCCAAGCCTCCACCGCTAGGCCAACCCTTGGGGGTTAACTTCATGTTCTTGTTAATATTTAACATTTTAATCAGTAACTTCATATTCCCGCTAATATTCAATATTTTGATCAGTAACATCATGTTCTCGTTAATATTCTATATTTTAATCAGCAACTTCAGGTTCCCATTAATATTCAATATTGTGATTAGTAACTTCATGTTCTCGTTAATATTTAATATTTTGATTTGTAATTTCATGTTCCCATTAATAGTTTTATTTACCAGTTTATATAATTTATTAAAATTTTATTGCATTTTTCCATTTGTCAAATAATAATTATCATCCATAAAATTATTTACAAAATGATTGCATTCTAATTATTAATCGAAATAAACATTTATGACATGTATCGGATAAAAGCTATTAGTCAAATTGTTTGTCATAAAATTGTTTAATTAAATTAGAATGTTATCTAAATCTATTCTCCCAAAAAAATATTAGCCTTAAAATTATAAAATAAATATTATGATAATAATAAAAATTAAATAACATTACTAATGAAAGTTATACAAAAAGGAAAGAATGGTGTGTTTTGGTGGAAGTAGAGTTTGTTTAGTCCAAACCAAATGGCCAGTGTTGATTTATTGAGAAACAAAATATGGATTAAGTAGACATCTGTGATAGCAAAGAGTGATCAAATAATAATAAAAAATGGATATAGGTTATTGGGAAAACGCAAAAGTAAATCTATTAGGTTGCAGAGCATTTAATGAGAAACAATGAAATTGTTGTATCATGGTAATATTAAATTTCAACAAATAGTTTGTAAATTTAAACAATCTAGCTTCATAAGTATGTTTTCAAATAAAAATCGAATGGAAGCTGCTTAAGCCATCCACGTGGAGCATTGGTGAGACATCAGGGCAAAATGGGAATTTCCAAAACACTTAATTTTCTTATATGATAGATATTTTAATCAGTAGCTTCAGGTTCCCGTTAAAATTCAATAATGTGGTCAGTAACTTCATGTTCCAGTTAATATTCAATATTTTAATCAGTAACTTCATGTTCTTGTTAATATTTAACATTTTAATCAGTAACTTCATATTCCCGCTAATATTCAATATTTTGATCAGTAACATCATGTTCTCGTTAATATTCTATATTTTAATCAGTAACTTCAGGTTCCCGTTAATATTCAATATTGTGATCAGTAACTTCATGTTCCCGTTAATATTTAATATTTTGATTTGTAATTTCATGTTCCCATTAATAGTTTTATTTACCAGTTTATATAATTTATTAAAATTTTATTGCATTTTTTCCCTTTGTCAAATAATAATTATCATCCATAAAATTATTTACAAAATGATTTAATTCTAATTATTAACCAAAATAAACATTTATGACATGTATTGGATAAAAGTTATTAGTCAAATTGTTTGTCATAAAATTGTTTAATTAAATTAGAATGTTAGCTAAATCTATTCTCCCAAAAAAATATTAGCCTTAACATTATAAAATAAATATTATGATAATAATAAAAATTAAATAACATTACTAATGAAAGTTATACAAAAAGGAAAGAATGGTGTATTTTGGTGGAAGTAGAGTTTGTTTAGTCCAAACCAAATGGCCAATGTTGATTTATTGAGAAACAAAATATGGATTAAGTAGACATCTGTGATAGCAAAGATGATCAAATAATAATAAAAAATGGATATAGGTTATTGGGAAAACGCAAAAGCAAATCTTATAGGTTGTAGAGCATTTAATGAGAAACAGTGGAATTGTTGTATCATGGTAATATTAAATTTCAACAAATAGTTTGTAAATTTAAACAATCTAGCTTCATAAGTATGTTTTCAAATAAAAACCGAATGAAAGCTGCTTAAGCCATCCACGTGGAGCATTGGTGAGACATCAGGGCAAAATGGGAATTTCCACAACACTTAATTTTCTTATATGATAGATATTATCTCATTTCTTTATTTAGTAATAGCATAAAAAATTAAAAAATAACACATTTTTCCCGTGTTACGTTTAAGTATATTTATTTTTAAACTTCAAAATAAAGCATAAAACATTGAATACATAATAAAATATATGGAATGAGCTTAACCCGTTAAAGTTTTAAATTTTAATATTTCAACCATTTTATATATTATATGAATAAATATATATTAATCAATGATGAATTTAACTCGTTAAAATTTTAATTTTTTATTTATTTTTATGATTATAAACCTTTATTTCATAAATGTGAAAATATGATATAAAAATAATATTAATTGCAAATCTAAAAATAAAATATTAATTACTAACATAAAAATAGGATAATTGTAAAAATGTGCTATTATATTGATATAATAATTTTATTTATATGAATAAGATATCATAAATATGAAATTATATACTTCTATAAATCAACATATTTAATTTCTATAATATAAAAAAATAATTTAATTTATATATGTAATACATTTTTAAATGAAGTATATATTTAATGATATTTGTTATTAATTTTATAGATAACAATTTAAGAATTAAATTTTATTTTTTTATGAACAATTAAATTGACTATTTAATTGTTTATAAATTAAGATGAATATTTAATTTATTTATTAAATTCACACATATTAAAAAGTGTAGCTAATATAAAATGGAAAAAATATGAGTTGTTCTATAAATATATTTTTTATAATTATTAATAATTAGAATTTATTATTTTGAAAAGAAAAAAATATTTTATTAATTATTAGATAATAAATATAATTTTTTAATATATAGAAATGTTTAAATCAAAATTTTTTTTCTGTATATTATTAAAAAATGAACTGATTGTATCTACTTCTAGTAGAATTTAGAAAATATATAATCTTCTCAATGACATGGAATAAGCATATTATTTTACAAATATACTTATGATACATATAGTCATGCACATGTGTTAGATTACCATAATTTCTGCATTTTATTTTTTAAATTTAGATACTGTATATTTTAAAGAGTATAGAGATTAAAATAAAATTAAATGTCCCATTTATTTATAATCATAAAATAATATTTTTTAAGTAATTCACAATAAGTATTATATTAAAAATAAAATTACAAATTGAAAGCGATAATTGTATTTAAAACAAATGAAATATTAAAATAAATTAATTAATTAAACTACAAAATAGTACTACTAATTTACATAATATCTCAAACTTATAAGAAATAAATAAGTATTAAATTATATATACAATTCAATTTGGTTTAAATTAACTTAGAAAAATCAATTTAAAATTTGATATGAAGTATACTCTTGATGCCAAATGTTGTCTTATGGGATGCTTTGCTTAGTGCTTATAACAGTTAGTGTGGAAACTATATGTTACTGTCAAATGTTTAGGCAGAAGCAGGGAGGTGGCATGAAGAAAGTTCCAGGGCAAAGTGCAACAGGATAGTGTCAAGAAATATGTCTTTTAGTCAAACTAACTGAAAGGTTGTTTAATTCACGTTGAAAGATGCCATCAATTTCATGATGTGAGTATTTCAAAACTATTATCAGTGGAGCCATTTCTTGACAGTTCTAACATTTTATGGTTTGGAATGGTTTGTATATGTCAAACTAAAAGTTGTGTAGTCATTGACTCGAGAATTCACTATACAGTACATCATGCATCAATATTTAGTATATCTATACCCAAATTTTGTGCTCTTTTAGATAAATTCGTGTAATTGTAACGTATTTATATATTTAGTTTATATATTTAATTAAAAGTGGAAGTTTTGTTCCAGATAGTATTATATCATACCATAATAGAAATATTCTGGTTTTCATATTCATCAACAAAATTAACTATTAATTAAAATTGAAAACAAAAACTAAAAAGCAGTCTTCATCGTCTTCCTCGTCGCTATCACCACCTAACATAGGTCCAGATTTCCAAAGTTGAACTTTTCTGGGCGTGTTGTCGCTTTTGCTTTATACATAGTCCATTGTGTTGTCCTTCAATGCATTCTTAAATTCCTGGTGCAACAATGAGAAATAGGCTCAATTGAAATTAAGAGCTTCTCAACTAAATATACTCAGGCTTATTTATATAGGAAAATTGACGACTCTCTGAACTTTTTCTTAAAAACTTTAAGGGACGTGAAGGATGATTCATCTTGTTCATCTTTGTCTTCAAGAACATCATCAATATCTTCAACGTCAAGTTCTGACTGAGTCATCAAAACAAAAGTAGCAACATGAAAAGCCCGTCGATGCCATCAAACCTTCGCGAAAATTGGACATAAGCGGTCTTCTTTCCAAGTAGATGGTCCATGAAGAAGCACATAGCTTCCCTAATAGCTTTGCTATTATTGTTGTAATGATCACAGTCTATATTCAACACAAAAGGTGCATTGCAAAGAACAACAAAAACTTGAAGTTGTGGAAGAAACGAAGTATTTCAAGAGTTATAAATAAACTGTTGTTATCATATCAAGTTTTTGTAATTTAAAGGAATAAAACTATATATCAATTACTTACCATAGAATTCATTGCTCCAGCTTTGTTATGGTCTTGATATCCAGATTATTAAAATATATCTATAATATATCTATTAATATAAATAACAAAAATCATGTACACCAAACTTTCAAACTTATAGCTAACATGGATCCTAGTTTTAAAAGAAACCCAGAACTGAAGTAAAACATATAATCCAAATTGTAGTTTCAATACTGTTTAAGAACGTAGGTTTTCCAAATTGCATTACTGAAGAAGAACGAAAAGCATTTTCCTGAGTTTTTCGCAAATAGTGAACTCAATCAGAACTTGTGTGCAACCGTAATTCAATGGTGGAGGGTAGATTTGCAAACTGTAACAAAATCAAAATCAGGAGAAAACTCAAAATCAAAAACATGCATACAAGAAGAAAAATAATCCCAAATTCAACAATAAAATCACCCACAACAAAAAAAAATTGAAAAGTTCTATAAAATATAATTTCACAGTAAGAAACTATAAAATCTACACATATAAATAAAGCTTGTAAAACCTTCACATAAAAACAACATCACAAGAAAAAAATGAAAAAGTTGAAACCAATCCTTTTTCAGAATAGTAATCATCGTCTGCCGCAACCAACACCGACAAATCATCCATAACTTAAAGTTGAGATATTTAGTATCCAAATGAAGAAAAAAACAATAAGACAATGAAGAGGAATAACATTACATATTGAAAGTGTTAATTGTTGTCGATGAACTCATCTCTTAAATGGCTTTGCAAAAAATTTATCCAGATTCATACTTCTTGAAAATACAACAATAATCAAATGTTTTTCCACTAAGTTTCTACAATCGCAATAAATCTGATAACAATTTATAAATGTGACTAATTAATGGTTGAAATATTATGAAGTAGATTTATCACCGTGAAACCGCATACCACCGTTAAAATTGATGGAAACACCTTAGCCGATGTTGTCTCCCATTTCTAAGTAGAAATGCTTCAAAAGATTTCTCTGTAGATATATCAAATATAAAAGAATAACGTTATAAAATCAAAAAATCCATCACAATACCCATAAAATTATATATCATAACTCAAAATCATCAAACCCTAACCACAAATTATCTTATTTTCACTATCAACATAAAAAAAAAACCATAACTTTCCGGATTCTTGTGCTTTGTCATATAATCATATCTATCTATTTTACCTACAAATTCTTTGTTGTTGTTGATGACGAAAGAAGTTAGAAACTCAGAGATTAAGCATGAAGAACCTGAAAAACAAATAAAGAGTGAAGTAAGCAATCAAATGAATCTTCTGAAATAGAGAAAAGAAATAGATAAAAGAAAGAATAGTAATCGAAAGAAGAATAAGAGTGAGAAGAAGGGAGAAGAAGAGAAAGATGATTGGTGAGAGAGAGAGAGAAAGATGAAGAAAAATTATTGGAAGAAATTGTGGAACAGTGGGTGTTGTACGGTTTTGGTCTATTAACCGTTTTGCAAGAGAGAGAGATGGTTTTACTGAGTTTTAATGAAAATTTGTTTATTAAAAAATACAATTAATAATTTTGAAACAAAGGAAATCAGTCTGCTTAATCATAAAGAGTACCACGTGGAGGATTATTGAATAATAAGGGTAATTAGGGGTTTTAAGCAACACCTAATTTTCTTATATGATAGATACTGACACTTAATTTAATCGGCCAAATAACCTCACACTTCCATATTTTCAATTATTTGATTAAATAAAAATATTAAAGCCCAAAAATAACTCACCCCATGTTCTATGTTCCATAATATAGCTTATGTTTCTAAACCCTCATTCTTTGTTGACAAAGGAATTAAGTGCAATAAAAACTAACTTCTTTTCCACTAACTTTTCTTCCACTGATATTTTTATAGTTGTGTTATTTCATTTTGTCCTCCACTCTCTCCACCCCTTCTCTCTTTATTATTAACCACTAAATTATGAGTATAAAAATAGTTTCAAGTGATAGGTAAGTGCCTTTATAGTTGTATGTTCTTTCACTCATCCTAGGCAGGCTAATGTTAATGTCGGATATCTTTGCTACTTTTGTTGCATTGCTACGTTTATCATATCTATCTCGGTGTTTTGAAAAATATATCTTATGTATAATAACCATATAATCTTAAGATGGTGCTCTTATGATCGACAATTGTTGTTATTACTGACTTGCATTCTACAGATAATAACGTCTTCATTACTCTCTTTACGAACCACTGCCACTGTAGTAGTTTATCAACTTCCTTTAATATTCTAGTAATTCTGCAAGTTTTAGAGTATTAGATGCAATTTTTATATGTATCATCTTATAAATGGGGGAATGGTAGATGAACTAAAGATATTTTTCAATTATATTATTTATTTTTTCCGTTTTATTAATTTATATTATTATTATTATTATTAATCAATAGTAGAGATATGTGAATGTGTAATTTATTATTATTAGTACTTAATATTTTTAAGTATTTTATTTTATATTAACATTTATTTTTCATTTTCAAGGTAACTATATATCATTTTATGATTATTTATTTCTTTAGTCTTAACCACTAATTATAATTCTTTTGACTCAATTAACACTGTTTCTTTTTATTGATTTTCTTTAACTTTGTTAATTTACGTTTAACCCATTTTTTATTTAAATAACTACCATTTCTTTCTTTTATTTTTATTTATTTATTATTAACTCTTTTTATCAAAATTTTCTTTATTAGTATTTATTTAGTAACTTGAAAAAATTTATTTTGGCTCAATCAATTTTAACCACGTTTTTAAGTTAACTACACACTTCTTTTATTTTTAATTCATATTCTTTCCTCTTTTTATTTAATTCTTTTAAAAAAAAATCGTGAACCCACAATTTTCAATAATAACTACCCATTTAATTTCAATTATTTAATTATTCTATTTATTATAGATATGAGTCATATCTTTCGTTATCATCCTCAATGATATCGTTATGGTTGACCATACTAATTTTTATTTAGACCATGTGCAATGGTGAGTTTATTTGAACTCAACACCACAAAATCATGTGCAATGGTGTGTGTAGTGTAGTGTTGAGTGTGTGTTGGAGGAGAGAGATGTTGAGAAAACTCAACACCATGTAAACTGACGCAGGGGCTGACGTGGCTGGTCTTGATTGGCTGGCCATATTTTTATCCATTTAATACTTTGAATTCAATTATTTCGTTGCAAATTAATTTTTTTTTTTTTACCAAAATTCAAGATTTTTTTTCTCTATAAATAGAGACTTGGTTCTTTTGATTTGGAAACAGAAAAAAAAAACCAAGTTTTTCACTATCTTTCTCTATTATTATCTTTCTATTAGTGTTTTTTTTGAAGTTAAGTGTCTTTATTAAATAAAAAAAACCAACTTATTTAAATAAATTTTGTTTTTATTACAAAAAATTAAAAAATAAATTATTAAGTATTTATTATTTTAATTTAATTTTAATCGATAATTGTAATTTTATGTAATCATAAAAATAAAAATAAAATTTAAATAAGAATATGAAAATAAAAAGTGGTGGGGTAGGGTGTTGAGTGAAAAACCATTGGAGAGGCACTACTAGAAACACAGGTTTTAGCCTCGGCCATACCTCGTGGCTATAAGGCAAAAAACCGACGCTACTAGACAATTAGCCTCGGCGTAGCCTCGGTGTCGGGACAGTCTAAAACAGTCGAAGCTAACATTTAGCTTCGGCCAAAATCAGCCGTGTCTACTATAGCCTCGGCTAGGCCGAGTCTAAATCGAGGCTTGCCTGAAGCCAACGCTACTAATAGCATGGGCCTGGCCGAGGCTAAAAGCAACCTTTGAAGGACAACAAAATATTTAGCCTCGACCTAACCAAGGCTAAAGTTAAATTATAAGACTTCCCAAATTTAATTAGCTAGGGATTTGTCGAGGCTAAGGTCAATTTCCGAAAGTCAATAAAAAAAGTTAGCTTCGGCCTAGCCGAGTCTAAAGTCAATAAAATTAATTAGCCTGGGTTAAGTCGAGGCTATGGTCAAGCTCCTGAAGCAACATAAAAATTAGCTTTTGAACCATATTTGATTTAAGATCAATCACAACTATATTCAGTAGCAACAAAATATAGATAATAAGCAAATGACACATAAAATTCAGAAGCAAAAAGATATAAAGCTTTGACATAGCACATTTGAAGTAACAATTATCCAAATATTACATAGGTTGAAACAACAACAAAAAAGTAGTCATAGCTACAACAAAAAACAGCCCCAAAAACTCGGAATACATTGAAGATCATGTCAAAAAAATATACATCCGAGACTACTTTTACTAAGACGACATAATCAATGTTCACTTAATGATTGGTCATCTAAATCATCATCATAGTGAGGATTTGATGGTCGAATGACAGCACTAGCAGATTGACCATTCTAGGGCCTGTAATTGACAAAACCTCTCTCATAAGTGTAATACTCTATCACATTTTGCTTCATTATATATATTAAATTCACATCAAGCATACATAAGTGAGGGTTACAGAAGTAAAAATGTATCAAACATGATCGAAAACAATATTTTGAAATGGTCAGGTGCTGCCTTGTAAAATCCAGCAACAGACGGAATGGGTTTTTCACAGACCTTCATACGCAAAAACACCCACAAAATCTCACTTTTTGATAAACTCCTTACAATTTACTAATAGTAGCTCTTAATTTAGTTGCATGCAACAAAGGAATTTGTGAGAACTCATTCCTTTGTAAAGTATCTTAATGAAACAAAGCTATTTTATTAAGAATTCTGATGAAAGAGTTAACACTCAATTTATCAATGCCATATGTCTTCATAACTCTTGCATCCAGTTAAAACATAACAACAAATTCTAATGCACCATATCACTAAAGAGCTAAAACTATAGACTACCTTAAGAGTCAAAACTCAGCAAATACTACCGTGGAATTGATGCAGTCCGCGGCACCGGTGCAGCCCGTGGAATTGGTACAGTCCGCGACACTGGTGCAGCCCGCACTAGCAATGGAGTTGGAGCGGACGAGTGAGTCGGAGTGGACGAGGGAGTCGGAGCCATCGATGGAGTTTGAGCTGTTGATGGAGTCAGTGCTGTAGTAGTCGGTGATGACTGAACAAATGCAGATTTCTTGTGAAACATGCTATTCCGATGACCAATAAGCTTTCCTGGTGCTAAGCACTTAGATTTTCCGTTTTTTTGGATTTGCCTTTCCTCTCTCGCCTCCACTTCTGTTAGTCATCTATTGTCATAAAATACAAAACGATTAGACAAAAATATAATAAAATTGAAGAGGCAACTATAAAATTCATTTTAAAATTCACTAACATTAAATAAATTTTAGAGATTCAATAATATTTTTCACAACATAACCTAATCCTTTTATTGGTATCTTATATAAAACATAAAACAAATCAAGATTAAAATAATCCATAGACACTTGGCCACAAAAACATAAACAATAGAAGCTTTAATAAGCCATGCCTACTCTGTATCATTCCTCTTCATACACGAGCACTCTAGTGATATTGAAAAACTACCATCTTAAGAAATCATTATACTTAAACTTAGCAAAGAGTTATACTGAACCACAATAGTGCAACTTAATTTCAACATGGATATTGAAATACAAAATACATATAATAAGCCATAACACAATAATGGAAAACAATTAACATGTGAGTCACTAAACATTAAAACATATCTTGTTAAACTACATAACTATATTTTTGTGTCATCTGATTTTTTGGTAGGACTGAATCGGTTCACCGAACTGGTACGACTGTTCAATTTAATTCAGAGTAAAGAAAACCAAAGAATTAGTTTCTCATGTATCCTATTGTAAGATATGATGCATTTAATTTTCTAAGTTAGTGCATTTAATCAAGGATAACAAGATAATTTAACTAAAACGAAAAACACAATGATGTACCCAAAGGGTGAATAAATCACGTCGGACTCCAAAAACACTATATAATCTGTTGCAGCCCTTGAGAATTATAACTTGGTTTATGGCGGAGGCTGCTGGACTCCAAAAACACAACTAAGAGCTGCCTAACTACATTTTATTCAAAAACTTTCAACCATGATGTGGCTGGTTCAAGAGTTTTGATTAGACATTTTAATCTACATAGATGCATATCTATTAATCTCTTCTTTTTAATTGTCTATTAAGTTAATAATAACTTGAACAATGTTTAGACTTGAGAAAGTGACATTTGATTGTCACAATAAATTAAGAGACAAAAAACCAGTAGCTCTCCAAATCAGAGCATAAATCATCCTAGGCAAAATTATCAACAAGAGAAATCTACAAAATATCATTCAACTGACTAACTTTGTGTACTTGATTAGATGTTAACCAGTGAATGAATAACAAATAACAAGTTCTGGTCAGTGTTCAAACTAATTATTGCATAATTTAAATTGGCACTGGGGTTTCACTTCCCTATGTTTTGTCTGATTTTATTCACTCATGTTAGTTGACAGGAACCTCAAAATTGATACAAAACTAATGAATCAGTTTATTTTATATCAAATTATACTGATATATCACCCTAAGCATTTTACTATCTTTGATCATTAGTTTAAAAGCATTGAAAAGAAAAGAGTACCAGAATCAGTAGTTGAAATTGGCTAAACATCAAGCTAGTTTAGAAATTGACCTCAAAAGTGATCCTATAGTGATATGTAGTAAGTAGTAAACACAGCGGGATGAGTAATGTCACCGTAGCTAATAATAATTTCCTCAACCAAAAATGGGAATCCTACTCCAATTTAATTATAACTTTCTCATTCACTGTTATGAAGATTAGTTTTCAGATAATGTTTGATGAAAATTCAAGTAAATTCACTTCATCAAGACTCGTGTAGAAAGAAAAATAAATTTAAAATTAATATAAGGTACTATGTTCTATGAACAAATAAAAGTTTCACATTTGACACAAGTGTAACAAGCCCTTGTTAGAATTATATTCTTTTAAACCTGATCAAACAAACCTATGTGTATATTATAATGCAACTCTCTTTTCCATACTTTTAACATTCAACATAGTTTCAATCTGTTAGGTGATCTCAAAGCACAAGATCAAAATGTTAACTATAAAACATATACTTCACTGAAAGGTTCAAAAATACATATATTATATTTATATTGACTTCTACACATTAGTATTTTAATTACTTCTACAAACCACTGTTCTCGACGGTGGATATCCCGCCATACCGACCGCTTTGCGGCGCCACTATAGTATATTGTGGCAGAAAACACCGAATATCAACCTATATTTACCATTATGGAGGAATAATAAGTGAGAGAGAGAGAGAGAGAGAGAGAGAGAGAGAGAGAGAGAGAGAGATTACCTGGTTTCAAAATTTGAATCAAGAAGCAGAACCAAAGGTCAATGTACAAGTCAACTTATGCTTGAATATGCTTGAATGAGTGAATGATGTCCAAGCTGGAAATATCAGAATTAGAAAAACCAGAAGTCACTGCAGTTAGTAAATTGAAACCATTAAAATTATGGAGCTAAGAAGCATACACTACTGTACACGAACAAGAAGTGCATAGCAATAGTGATAAATCGGAGAAGTTTATTCCTTCGGCGATGCTTAGGGTTTTGCTCGTTGAACCAGATGATTCACCCGACGATGCTTAGGGTTTTTTGTTTCTTAAGAGATGAAAGAAAATTAGAGATGAAAAGCAGAGGGAAGAGGTAGAGGGAAAGGGGAAAAATTACCTGATGAGCTTTAATCAAATAGAATGGATGATCTTGCAGTTGGTTCACCCCATCTCTCAACTATCGTGCGAAGAGATGCTTAGGATTTTGATTTTTATGTTTGATTTCAGGTTTTTGATTTCTGGGCTGGTTTTAGGGTTTTTACGAAAAAGTAAGAGAATGGAAAAAAGAAGTGGGAAAACGAAGAGGGAAATGAAAAAGAGAAGAGAGGGAAAATATAAACTAATAATTAGCCTCGGGGAACCGTGTCTACATAATAATGACAATAATAACTAATACTTAGCCTCGGCATCAACCGTGTCTACTAGATTAAATGTATAAAATATTAAAAGTTAGCATCGGTTAAGCCTTGACAAATATATAAAAAAAATTAATTTAAAAATTAAAAAATATCTAGCCTCGCCTTGGCCGTGTCTAATGAATTAAATAAAAATAAATTTCAAATATAACTATAAAACACCTTTTTAGCTTCTGGGTAGCTTGGGTTTGACCGAGGCTACTTAGCCTCGGTGTCGGTGGCCGAGGCTAAATCCACAGCTAAAATGAAGTTTTCTAGTAGTGAGGGTAAAAGTTGAATGGGTGTTGAGTTATTAGGTGGAAGAAAGAAAAAATGATGTGGAGTGTTGGGAGTTGAAAAAGTGGGTGTTGAGTGTTGAAACCATTGTAGATGGTCTTAGGTGAACACTCTGGTACCTCTAAGAAATTATTGGGTACCGGTACCCCTATGAGATGTATGTTTTTAATTGGGCCACATATGTTAATATTTGACATGTCATTTTAAAACTTATTTAAATTGATATTTATTTTAAATTTAACCATTTTAATTTATAAACTTTTAAACTCGAAAGTGACATCTCAAAACAAATTGAATAAATGTGCATCTTCAAACAAATTAAATTTTGTTCTCTCTTTCCCCATTGTGATTCAATAATTTCTGCATAATGAACAACTTGATTTTTCTTTAAACTTAATATCTTTTTAAATAATTTTTCAAATCGCTATTTGTCTCTTTAATTTTTCAAATCAATTTCTAAACGCCCTCTCTATTCTTAATGGTATCTGCAATGTAATTTTGTATAGTTTTTTTCATCAGTTTCTCCATAAAAACAAATTCTTAATAAAAAAACTCAATACATTTTCACTTTCGTTGCCATTGTAGGTACAAGGCTGCCAGTCCAATTCTTCCGCATTAGTAACCGCAAGAAAACTGGCGCATGATATTTAATAATAATTCTAAAATTAAAAGAAATTATTCAATGTTTTTTTTTTATAAATATAATAAATTCTGATTTTAATAACTTGCCATCTGGAATCCATGTCATCAAAAGGTATGAATACCGTCTCAAACAATTGGGTACCTAAGAATTTACCTGGTGTTTTTGTAGGTACAAACTTTGTATTTAAAGTTTTTAATTTTTTATTTCTCATGCTCATTCAATTTTGATGTTATTTTTTAGGGTTAATATCACTTTTTGCTTCTGTAATATAGGCAAAATTCGTTTTTTTTTAATTTCTTCCTATAATTTTTTTTTGGATTACCTCCTAAGCGTGTAAATTTAACATCAAATCTGGGGGAGGAAATCAAACAAAAAATATTACAGTAGATAAACTTTATACTTATGAGGCAAAAGATATAGTATTTTATCCCTCATGGGGTGTTTGAAAAAAAATTTATAGAAAAAAAATCGATTTTTACTTATATTACAGGGATATTTTGTATATTTAATCCTATTTATTATACTCTTTTACGTATATAGTTGTTGTGTTCTAATTCTTAATCATGTTATTTTAGGATGATTTAAAGCAATCATAAATCTTTTTTTTTAATGAAACCTTGTATATTAAAAAGGAAACATTATAAAAAGGATGGGATTGACAAAAAACCCATCAAGAGGCGAACCTATAGTTAGGCATTCCTAGCCTATTACGAACAAATTCCTTCCTCATGCCCAAAGGAATGGAATCAAAAAAATTGAGGGAACTAACATTGAGACCTAAGTTTGCTAAATAATCAGCACAAGAGTTGCCCTCCCTATAAATATGAGAGATATAAATCTGCCTAGAAACAAAAAAATTTATACAAGAGAACCAAGCAACTTTCACTTGCCAAGGGATCAAAGCCGGATTGGTGAATGCCTGAACAACAAGAGCTGAATCTGTTTCAATCCACAGACTATGCCAGCCTCTCTCCATCGCAATTTCCATAGCTCGAACAACAGCAACAAACTCGGCTAGAAAGGAGGACCTCCAAGGAACCGTGTCAGCAAAAGCCAAAAGAAAATTACCTCTATGATCTCTAAAAAGACCCCCACACGCTGCAGGAAGTCCATTGTGATTGTATGCACCGTCACAGTTACATTTAATCCAGCCAAGAGACGGCGGATGCCAAACGACTTCAACTATGTTGGGAGCTCTAGGCGGTCTAATTTTGATGTTGAAAGCCTTCAAGAGATTAAAATCAGAAATTGAAATATACGACGTTGCCTTCGATATATGAGCGGAAGAGAGCAGCTGAACACAAACTCTTCTAATGACAAGATTGACGTTCGGTTTAGTGTTGTTGAACCTCTCATTGTTTCTAGCTTCCCATAAACTATACAAGACAAAGGTTGAGGCTGCAATAAGGAGCATAGAACATTGTTTGGATCTCCCTTTTGAACAAAAATCCCACCAATCTTCCAAATTATCTGAAGTGAACCGCATCCGAGCTGTACTGGAAAACCATAGCCAAATTTTCTTGGAGAAGGTACAATCAAAAAGAATATGCTGGGCAGTTTCAATCGAGTTTCTGCAAAAACTGCACATGGACACAACATGGCAGCCCCTAAATCTCAAGTTGTCATCAGTAGCCAATTTGTTTTGCATGAGCTTCCAAATAAAAAGAGATTTAGAAGGAGGTAAGTCATGTCTCCAAATAGTTTCGGCCCAACTCAGAGGAGTAGAAGGATTCTTGAATTTATATGCTTCTTGAAAAGAAAGAGAGCCAGAAGAACATTGAGGCTAAATTAATTCGTCTTCACTGTCCATATTTTTCAGCAAATGTGGAGAAAGTTTATCCTCCAAAAAAGGAAAAAGGTCTAACCAAATTATGGGAATCTGCCAGGAACCATTGCAGATGAAATTTGAAACCACTGAGTCAGTAGAGACACCCTGCTGCTGCAGAAACTCGATGGAAGTGTGATCGACGAGAGGAGAACCACACCAGCTGTCTAGCCAAAAATTGATGCTAGTCCCCTTGCCAAAATTCCAAGCTGAGTGATGATTAATGTTGGGCCATTCAGATTTAACAGAAGACCAAATCGAAGAAAAAATGTGATATTTGATCGTGGACCGGTTCTTCAAAATTCTGCCCCTGAGAAGAAATGCCCAATGCTCAGAACTAGTCCTAAGATCCCAAGCCAGCTTTAAATTAGCAGCATCATTCAACTTTATAAGAGACCTAAGCCCTAAACCTCCATGAGACTTTGGCTTGCACATTTTATTCCAGGCTGCAACATAAAGCTTCTTCTTTACTATAGAACCTGTCCATATAAAATTCCTAGCGGCTTTCTCTATTTCCTTGAGAAGAGCAGTAGGCTAAGAGTAGACAGAGATCGTATGCGTTAGCATTCCTTCAATAACAGATTTGACTAGACAGATTCTCCCAGCCATAGAGAGATTGGAACCCTTCCAGCCTGACAGTTTCGCAAGAATCCTATAAGCAATAGGACGGAAATAAGAAGCTTTAGGCTTTCCTTTAAACAAAGGCACTCCAAGATAATTGAAAGGAAGGGATCCCTTAGAGAAGCCAGTTCTGTTGAGAATGGTTTGCACCTTGGAATTGCAAATGGAACCAAAGAAAACTGAAGATTTAGCGTTGTTCACAAGCTGACCAGAAGCATTGTAGTATTTAGTGAATAGAGAAATTAACAGATCTATGTTTGAGAGCTTAGCTTTGCAAAAGATGAGGATGTCATCAGCATAAAGGACATGTGATGGAATGTAGTTTTTATTGTTAGAATTAATAAGCTTCAGATCACCAGCAAGGACCAGATTGGAAATGCTTCTACTGAGGACTTCTTCAGCCAAACAAAAAAGAAGAGGGGAGATAGGGTTACCCTGCCTAACCCCTCTCTTGCAATTGAAATAACCTTTAAGAGCTCCATTTAAAGAGATAGATAGAAAGGCGGAAGAGAGGATAGAATTAATCCAGCTACAGAAGGTATCATTAAAACCAAACTTCTTTAGAACATACAAAAGAAAATTCCAATTTACCGTGTCGAAAGCTTTGGTGATGTCCACCTTGAGGGCAATGTTTCCTCCAAAAGATTTGTTATGCAGATGATTAATGGCTTCAGAGGCTGTGCAAATACAGTCCTTAATACGCCTCCCTTTAATAAATCCTTTTTGTTTTGTAGAAATGAGAGAAGGCATGAAGCAGCTAAGACGATCAGCCTAGATTTTGGTAATGATTTTAAATTTAAAATTGGCCAGAGCAATAGGCCTAAAAGACTCCATGGTGTCAGCATCCTTGAATTTGGGAAGAAGAATAATGTTGTTTGAATTGTATTTGGGAAGGATCCACCCAGTTGTGAAGAACTGAGTAACAGCAGCAATGACCTCATGCTTGATTATGGACCAGTATGTATGATAAAAAACCCCTCCAAATCCATCAGGACCTGGTGCACTATCCTTGCTTAGGTTGAAAACAACCTTCTTAACTTCATCAGCAGAAGGAATGCTAATCAAAAAGTTATTCATGTTACTATCCACCAAGTTTGGAATACACTCATCCACCATAGAGAGATCCTGAGTAGAGGTGCCTGCAAAACAGAAAAGGTTAGAAAAATAATCTACAGCATGAGCTGCCATAGCATCAGGATCATGAATCATCCCCTCAGAGGTTTTAAGGTGAGTTATGGTATTCTTAGCTAATTTGATCTTAGCACTTTTATGGAAAAAGGAAGTGTTCCTATCACCCTCCAAATGCCATTTAATCCTAGCTTTATCTTTCCAAAACTCCTCCTCCATGGTGAGGAATTTCTCTAGATCTTGCTGAGCTTCCACTTCCTTGGCCTTTAGGTCCCTATTTCCTTCATTACCTATTAGCTCACTCTGAATGCAAGCTAACCTATCAGTAGCATTTTTACAAGAATATTTATATTACCAAAAACTTCCTTGTTCCAAGTCTTAAGCTCTAGTTTGAGAAGCTGCAGCTTTTTAGAAAGAACATACATTGGACATCCAACAATTTTCACAGACCAACATTTGGCAATGAATTCCTCACAGTTATCATGCTTAGTCCACATCCCTAAAAACCTGAAGCTAGAAAAGTGTTGGCTCTTGAAGAAGCAAAAATTAAGCAAGATAGGAAAATGGTCAGATCTAAGTCTATTGAGAGTAGAAACCTGAAGGTTAGTGGTATTAGAAAGCCAAATGGGATTACAAAGGGCTCGGTCAAGTCTTCTTTCAATAAGCTCACTACCAGCCCTACTATTAGTCCAAGAGAAGAAGTTTCCTTTGGTGGGGATATCAACCAGATTGTTGTTATCAATGAAATTGGAAAATTCCAACATATGCAACTTGTTAGGATTATACCTACCAGCATGCTCATGCGCCCCTTGAATTGCATTAAAATCTCCAACTATGCACCAAGGCAAGACAGAGCCAGAGAGATTATTAGAAATTTTGTGCCAGAGGGTTCTTCTAGATATGTGACAATTAGAGGCATAGACTGCAGACATGGCAAAAGTTGTAGAGTTCAATGTAACAAAAAAAGCAACATGTTGATCAGATATCTCTAAAATTTGAGGTGAAAGGTTATCACTACAAAGGCACCAAAGGTTGGGGAGAAGGTTGACTCTTTGGTTACAAGCAAAAAGCTTAAGGTTGATTGAATCAAAAAACTTAAAAGGCAATTTATCAACAGACATCCAGGGCTATGCTATAAAACAAAGATCAGGTTTATGAGCTTTTATAAGATTCTTGAGGACTAATCTTGTAGGGTGATTAGCCAAACCTCTTACATTCCAATATATGCACTTCATTGGGAAAGGCCATTGGAAGCAGCCTTGGAGGTAAGATTTCCTTTTCCTCTAGAGATTAATCTCAACTTCTTTTTTCTGGATTTTGAAATTGCTAGCTGGAAACCTTGCTGCTCAGCATTCATATCTCCCTCAGACTCAGATAAGTTTTCCTCCCTGTCTGCCATGTTGTCCCAGGCTTGTTGCAGAAAGTTTTCTGTGATATACTTGTTTGATAACTGCTCATTGTCCTCTTGAAACTTTTGTGAATCCTCCACAAATTCTGAGTCACTAGAGCTACTAACTTGTACCAAAGCCAATGTGTCCTCCTTCTCCCTCTCCTTAGCAAGGCTGCAGGAGGTTTCTCCCCCCTCACCTATCACTATTGGTTGGGCAGATTTGAGCTTTGTCACCTGATCTAAATGGTTGTTTACAAGATTATCATTTCCATTGCTTCCACTTTTTCCTTTGGCTTCCCTGTCCATGTTCCTAATATTAGTGTCTTGTTGTTGCTGTTTGTTTTGGTTTGATGTGGTTGCCACGTTTTTATGTTTTTCTCCTGTTGTATTGCTTTTAGTGTGATCTGGTTGTATGGTTCTTTTTCTACAGACTCCTAAAGAGTGTCCTATGATTCGACAATGCTGACAGAACTCTGGAAGTTTTTCATATTCCACTTCGACAAAGAAGGCAAAGCCAGTTCTCTCTACAAGCACCTTGTAAGTAAGATCCTTGGATAGCTCTATATCCACAAGAACTCTAACAAAGTGACCAAAATGACGATCGAAAGCCGGTTTACTCGAAGATGAGTCAATGCAAATCGGAGTTCCTATGGCTCTAGCAATAGCAAATATAATGTTGGGTCTCCAGTATTCTTGTGGGAGCCTATGTATCTTAACCCAGACTTGAGCGGATGTTTGGTTAACATTGAGAATACCTGGAGACAAATTCCATGAGCTTGTAGAACGCACTCTCTGAGCATCCTCCAAGTTAGAAAAGAAGAATTCATAAAAGCCTTTTCCAAGCAAGGTTATACCCCATTTTGCAAGTGAGGACCATTGAGAAGTCAATTTGCCTCTGATAATTTGTCTCTGAGCATCCTCCAATTTTCCAAGCCTTTTCCGTAGCCGGTGTGGAACCTTTGGGCCAAACAATTTTACCGTGAAGGTTGTGACGACATTCCTGCAGACCTAACTTGTATTCCTCTTCTGAAATCGTGATTGCAAACCTATCTCCTTTTAAACAAGGTTTCGTTTCGGAAACTGACTGTGAGGTATACTGCACACATTAGAAACGACGTTTGCAAATGTTTTAGCTTGTTCTGGATGAGGCGGTTTGGTATGTTGATTTTCATGTTGTTTTCCTTCTAAGGTTTTTTTATTGAGTTCTTCTTGGTTAATAGGTTTAAGAGTGCTGATTTCTGGAAAGAGTAAAGATGAATCATCCATGGTTGATAAGATTTGGAAGAAACGGTGTCGGACTAGGTTGTGAACATCGGCGGCGGAAAAAAAACGGTGGCGTACTTTCATATACGTGTGAAATAACAATACAGCTTGTATCTCAATCATAAATCTCCTACTCAATTAGAGTTATGATTTTTTTAGGTTCATATTTTGAAGCGTCACAAAATAACATTAAAAACCGTATTATAAAAAGTACCTTCCGATTTAAATTCATGGTTTCTATAGAGTTATGATTTTTTTAGGTTCATATTTTGAAGCATCACAAAATAACATTTAAAACCGTATTATAAAAAGTATCTTCCGTTTTAAATTCATGGTTTCTATTATTTGAGCTAATTTAGTGTTGTTTTTTAATATTTACTTATAGTCTTTTTTTGTAGGAGTTGTCTTCTTAATTTCATTGTACCTATTATATTTTTCTATTCTTTTAACTTTTCTCTTTAATATCACTATAGAAAGTTAAAAGTATGACATTTAAGTACAATAGCTTTCGCATATGATCCACCTCTTTTTTATTATCATCTTCAATGATGTTGTTATGGTTGATGTCACTAATTTTTAGTGATGTTGTTTTGTAGGTATAAATTTTAAATTTTAACTTTTAACTTTTTAATTTATAGTTTTTAAATTTTAATTTTTCTTGCTTATTCTATTTTTATGTTATTTTTTTTATACTCTCTTTCTTATTTAATTGTTACTCCATGTTGTAATTCTTATTCATATTTTCTTAAAGAGAATTTAAAACAATCACAAAATAGTTTTTATAAAAACAAGGATGTGATTGTTTGAGGTTATTAATATTGTTAATTTATGAGGATGTAATAACTTAAACAAATAAAATTTCAAATAAATAGTATTATTATTATTTCATCTATTAGACGATTTTGAGGATTAAGACAACTTTATAAAATTTATAATAATTTTTTTAATAAAATAATATTTCATTACTCCATTATACTAATAAAATAATATTTTTTAATAAATTTATAATTAAAATAAAAATTGTTCTTATATGCTTACATAGTAAAATCAAGTGATGGAGAGTGAAAACTAGCTTTTAATATTATTTCAAAATGATTTGGCGGGATGCATGTCGCACATGGAATGACGGTATAAAGTTATTTTATAATATTAATATATCTCTTATTTTATATATATATATATATATATATATATATATATATATATATATATATATATATATATATATATATATATATATATATACACTTTGTCACTTTGTTTATTAAACTTAAATTTTAATTTTATATCAATAATTCGTTTATTAAATTTAAATATGAATTTTATGTCATTTATCATAGATATTAATTCAATAGTATATGTCCGTGCATCGCACAGGTAAACATCTAGTTTCTTTTAAAATTAATATGTTGAAGTATTTCTTAAAATTTTAAGTGACAATGCGAAAAGTAATATATTTTGAAATTGCAGAAATTAAAAATAGCTTAGATATGGATTTGATGGCGACAATGCGGCAGTAGGATATGGGTCTGACGAGCGGTTCAATCTATTGGAGTTCGAGTTTGATTTTCTCAGTTTTCATGATTGTTTTTTGGTTTGTGGATTCATTTGTTAACAGACTGAGTTTTGGCCTTGTTATGTATATGTTGGATTTCAACATTTATAAATATATATATATATGTATCTCTAATCTAGGCTACTAACCAAACATATCCATTCGAATATTTTAACTTCACTTCGATTAGGCTCGGCGGTTCAGTTTAGTTCATGATTTTTTGAACAACCTTAACTGTAAAATTGGAGGTATATGCAGAAAACGTGAGATTGACCATCTTCAAAACTGATCTAAATCTTGTTGCTGCATTTTTAGAATGTTCCTGTTCCGAGGCTTGTGCAAAATTTTGCAGAGCATTGTTGTCTTTTAGTTTTTGTAGGTTTGTGAATCATGCAGAGATTATTCGAGTTGTCTGAATTTGCCGAATATATCCGGAGTTGATATCTGTACAAGTATTTTTAGTCTCAATGATTTTTGCCTTATTGAGTTGATTAGTAGGGATAAATGTATTGGGCTTGATAATATTGTTGTGTTGTTTAGGGGTCTCATCGTAATGGGATACGTCATATGATTGGTATTTGTCTGTATGTGTCCGGTGTGATTGGGAGATTGCTATTGTAAATGACATAACTTATGCCAATTATTATTTAGCAACAAAAGGGTGTTTTGGCTTTTAAAAAAATATTTATAAGGTTAATCTTTATATACCAGACTCTAAAAGTTGAGCAAGAGTTACCTTTAATATAAAATATTTTGAAAACAAAATTATATTATTTAATAAATAATTAAATATTTAAAATTAAATAGTATTATTGTGTGTTACCTTTAATATAAAATACTTTAAAAACAAGATTATATTATTTAATAAATAATTAAATATTTTAAAATTAAATAGTATTATACACTACTCAACTTTTTTGTAAATTGTTATTTACCTATCTCAAAAAATTAAGTAAAATTACATCTAATGTTAATGTTAAATATATTGAAAATAAATAATTAAATAAGTTACATTTAAATGATACTTTAGATTGAAAGTACATTATCCAATTTTTGTGATTGACAGTTATCCCTAAAATGAATGAGTGACTCATACTCATCTACTAGTACTCCATCTTTCTCTATAAAATCCTAATATGTTCTAGATAGAAGTAGTTTTCTAACAAAACTCGTTCGTATTATTAGATCACACCAATCTCTATTTTTTAAATTGGACTCAGTCATATACAAAAGAGATTCCTCCATATATAAAACAATTATTTATTTGGTTAAAAGGATGGATTAGCATGTGGGCTACCATTGCCCTATGAGTAAACCTCACGTTACATATCTAAAACTAGCCACTCTACCTTCTAATTTTCTACTATATTTTAGTACACCAATCCATTTTGAATTATTTTCAATAATACATTATTTTTCCAATTTGTCAACCAAAACAAAACATGAACACTTCCATTCAAACCAACTCTAATTAATTTTAGAAGACACGGAGAAAAAAACAGAAACGCGTGAACCATGGCGAGAAAGTTCGTTCCTGAGTTGATTATTTCTCCATCCTTTATCACCACTTCACCTATATTTCTATATAAACAAACTCACATATAGTTGACGTCAACAAACTCAGATCCTTTCCTCATACAACAAAATGGAATACAAAACCTTACAACTCAATCTCGCATCAGCGAAAGATCTTAACAACGTTAACCTCCTCTCCAAAATGCAAGTCTACGCCATCGTTTCAATCTCCGGCGACCCGGCCAATAAACAAAAGACTAAAACACCCCTCGACAGAGAAGGAGGTACTAACCCTGCTTGGAATTTCTCAGCTAAACTCACTTTCAATGAATTGCTAGCTCGCCAGAATCGTTTGACTCTCGAAATCAACCTCCGCTGTTCGGGGAGCCTCGCCGTCGATAAAGATGTTGGTAGCGTCCAAGTTCCTCTCAGTGAGCTTGTCAAACAAACCGGTGACGGAAAAACCTTCCAACATGTTAGTTACCAAGTTAGAAAACCGAATGGAAAACCAAAAGGATCGTTTAATTTTTCATACAAAATCAATGAGCCGGTGAACCATAATCATAAGGTGGAGCTGGAACCTGTTATGGTTACCGGTTATCCTTCTCCGGCGATGGGGTCTAATTCGGCACCTTACCCTATTGTGTATCCTCCTCCTCCGACTCAGCCGCAATATCCGGACGGATATACGTATCCATCGCCTTCACCGTTGTACGGTGAGTATCAACAAACTCCGGTGGAATACTTTTACCCGCCACAAAATGGCTATGTGTACCCGCCGCCTCCACATGAAGTACCGGTTGCAAAGAGTTATTTTTAATTTTTTTTGTATTAACCTTTTTTTTTTCCTTTGATTTTGTGTAGTTTTTTTTGTTTGTTTAGGATATGTACATGTTTCTGCACAGTTTAGAAGCTGTTACTTTTATGGTTTTTAATATATAGGATCTGACATAAAACCAGAAGCTTCTTTTGTATGTATATGTTCAAGTATCAGGACAAGGAAAATAAACCAACAGTATGTGCTTGAGAATTAACAACTGTTTGTAAGAAATGTTAGTCTCAAATTAATGTGATTATGTGAAATAAGTGATCGACTGTTCTGTTCAATGACTTGTTTATATATTTAGTTGTTCTCACTCATTTTGGCTCTTTCTTTTCTGTTAGACAGTTACTGTCTTTTAATACTCTGTTCCTTCTTTATCCGGGAGCATGGGCAGCCCGGCGAGTTCGGGCACGCAATCGTGCTCAACTCCTCCTTTCGTTTGTATACTCTCATCTAATAGTTATTTTTAAGACAACACCAGAGATAATTAGTAATTTTTAAACAAAATTAAGAACAAAATTAGTAAAGGTGCGAAATTTTTGAACAAAATCAAAGGAATTTTTTTAGACAAAATCGAGGGCAAAATTAGTAGAAACAAAGTATGAAATTAGTAAAAATAGGGTATACATTTTTTGCCAGACTTCCTAAAATTTGTGGCTCCGCCGCTAGTTGATGCACGTTTGCTTAGTTTGGAATTTGACCGCATAATATTTGAGAAACTGTTACGTGACTCATGGCTCAGTCAATTCTATGTCTTAAGAGTTCAGTTGTTCTTACAATTTGGTAGCATCGCCCTTTCAATATACCGCCTCGACACGCTTTACCTTTTTTTTATAATATGCTTGACCTTTTTTTATTTATAATCAAGGGTTATATATGTTGTTGGTCTCTAAATATCTCAATTTTGACTTTTAGTCCCTAAAAAAATATTGACTTTTAGTCTTTATAAAATTACTTAAAACTTTATGTTTGTTACCTATAGCGAGCCACCACCAACTAAACATCTTCACATTATGCACGATTTTGTCCAAGTCTTCCACTGCATTATTGAAGATGATCTCATTTCGTTGTTTTAAATTGTTGGTGCAATCTTCCTCAATGATCTCAATTGTTGGTGCAATCTTTCCCAATTATTAATTCTGGTTTCACTAACCTACCTGTGTATTATATCTCATTCTTAATTATGGGTTTGATCATTGAGGAAGATTGCACCAACAATTGAGATCACGATAAAGGAGAGAGTTTATGCACTAGGGTTTCCTGTTAGAAGCAAAACAACGCTAAGGTTAGAAGTCACCTAGGTTCAATGTTGGAGAAAATTAAGGTTAAGCTCATGGGTCTCAAAGAGTGTTGGATACAACATATTACTAGGGATAAAAATTAGACACACCCCAAGCAGATATTTGGACACACCCCAAGCACACTCAACACATACTGATTTTGAGTCACGCCCCAAAATTTGTCTAAATTGAATTCGGAAATGTATCTCCGTAAACCTTACAAAGATGTATTTCTAGATCATACTCAATAAAAAACAAACACAGAAACAGAAACATGCAAAATGAAAAATAAAATTAACATTGATAACATAAAAAAGAAAACATTACCTAAGTGTCATACCCCAAAATTTACCTCCCACACTTTTTCATAACAAAAGCAAGGTTCAAATCTCAAGACATGGCTCATTCAAATAATCCAGATAATTCACAGTCAACTGATTCAAATTGAAAGGTCGATCACAATCAAAGCATGATTCAAACCATAATCATTGGGCAAACATCAAGTATGGTGTGCATAACCATCATTTGATCAAGAATTGATCATGATTCCATTAATAGAAACTCAGAGATGAACAAATATAAAAAGGTTCAAATTAGGGTTTCTTAGGAGAAAGTCAACCCAACTTTGACTGGGCATAACTTTCACATGGAACATCAGAAATTCCCCACTCAAAGCCTATTTTGAAGGAAATTGGATTCTCTACAACTTTGTGTCTCACAAGCCAAGGCCAAAAATGCTTCATTTAAGAGATACAAGGCAAAAGATTACAGGTCATTCTCAGGCATCCTTCAAAAGCAGTTTTTTGTTAAAGAAGATATGATCAAGATAAAAGCTCCAAATGAAAAATATATTCCAAAGTGGCTTGTAGAGGACCTCTTGAGGTTTCCAAAAAGTCTTAGAAATCCCTCATAGCTTAAATATTGAGTGAGATATGATCAATCAAAGTTGGGTGATTTTGGAGGACCAAATGTGAAAAAAGGGAGGCTCAAATTGGATTTTTTACAAATAGGCCCATACTTTTATGACTTGAACTTGGCCCATAAGTTATCCAAGACATGTGCCACGAATCTTATCACTTTACTTGATTTTTACATAATTTTATTTCATTTAAAATTAATTTTTAATGATTTAATTAAATGGAGAATCAAATATTTGGTAAAAAAATATGTTTTGATTGTTTTTCAATCAACAATAATGGCAAAATACACTTCAATTTTCGTGGCAAATCAATTAGGAAAAGATTGATATAAGTTATGTCAAAATAGAAGCTTGCCTTACAAGAATAAAATCAATTTCTCAAACTTTGGCAAGATTGGATTCTTAAAGATTTTTGGTTGTTTTAAGTGACCCAATTCACTCCTTATAAGTAGAAGGACTAGGGCATACGAATCGGGGGTGGAAAACTGTGGAGAGAGGAGCGTATTCAAGAGCAAAAAAAGTCTTCAAAAATTGCAAATCGGTTTCGAAGATTGAAGGCGTTTCAAAGGATTTTGAGGATTGATACGCGTCCATTGGCGTTTGCTGAAGCTGTTTGGACACTCACACGACCTCAACACCCCCAGAATTGTCTCCGATTTGTCAAAGTAAGTGCTTCTGAATCTTCGATCGATTAGCATAATACGTGCATGTTCATGTTGTTTTGATTGTACATTTGGCTTTTCCTAATTGCTATGATCGATTCTGGACGGTTTGATTGAGTTTGGCGCGCTATAGGGTGATCGGCCATTAGAGGCCGATCCAAGCTTTTAGGGTTTATATTTGGGGCTTTCTGATAGGTGTGAAATTGAGTCAAATTAATAGCGTGAATCGATTCGTATGATTAAGGCGAAGAAGGTAGGACAGGTGCGAAACGTTTATTGCAGGGCATGTGCTATTCGCTATTATGGAGGTAGGTTTGCTACGAATAAATTAGTAGCTAATTCGCAGCTAATATACGCAGGTTTCTTGAGTCTTCTTGGGGAAGACGATGACGTGTTGTGTGGTTATTGGGTCGTTTAAAATTTCGCGCGCGTTTCCATGCATTGGTTTGATTCTTTTATGTATTATTATGAAGGCGTTTTTAAAACGCATGCTAGCTCTAGTAGAGTTGGTGAAAGGGGGATTTGTGACCCCAGGGACGTGGGTTCGATACCCAGCGTCCTCTCTTATTTTTTCTTTGATTTTCCTCTCTGATTCCATACAGTCCTGACCCCAAGGTTTACCATGATCCCTCAAAATCTGGCCATTAATCATTCCTCCACCTAGATCCAACGTGCCCAGTCTGATTCCCTATATCATACACTCTAATCATAATCCTACTCAAACAAAACCTTAATAAAAACTAAATTAATTTTAATTGTTTTATTTGGTTTAATCATTTTCTTAATACATATTAATAAAATGTTAATTATATTTTTAATAAAATGAATATGTAATATTTATATTAAATTATAATTTGTTGTTCGTTCCGATTAAATTAATTAATTGCTATGGTCAACAATAAATTTTAATTAAAATGTTATGTAATTAAAATACGAATTAAATTATATTCGATTAAATGGTTGCAATTATTTTATTGATTGTGATGATTAATCTTTTCCTATTTCTTAATTTAATTTGTTATTCTTTTTGATCGAATTAATCGGTTGTGAGGGGTAACAATGCAAACGATACAAATCAAATAAAATTAATAAAAAAATACATAATTCATTATTAATGATAATCGAATCAATCGATTAAAATTGGTAGTGATGCAAATAATAATCTTTTAATCATGGTGATTGAATCTATCGGTCATTGCGATTAATTGTACAAACTAAAAATAGGGTTGTACGCCTAAACCCTAAAACACATCCCCGCTTTTCTGGTATCAAATCATACATTATCATTAGGCTATTTCAAAAGCCTTTGAGACCAACTCCCAATCCTATCAAATTCAAATTTTAAGGGCGTACAACCCTTCCCGAACTACGTAGACTCTGATCCTCCCTAAGGAGGTACGTAGGCATTTGGTAACAAGGCGAGTCCCCCTCTTCAAAATCTCAATCGTGTCCTAAAATTCTGTTTGCCACATTTCTCCCTAATTCCTGCCATGCAACCCTAATCTTTGAAAGTTAGCCTTTAGGAAAGGGCTGAGGGTGCCTCATACCTTCCCTCAGCCTGATTATAATAACTTACCCTCAATCTCTTATCTGCGTAGGGTTCCTATTCGCCCTTCAGAATAGGTGGCGACTCTCTAAGTTAAAATTTTTAGGCAGGTTGCTACAGCTGGCGACTCTGCTGGGGAAAACACTTTTAGTGAATTATTATGCTCCTAAGGCTTGAGTGGGTTTAGGTTTATGGCTCGTGGTTTATGGTTTAGGGTTTGTGCGCATTTTAGGGTTTGGCAAACTTGCCATTTTTAGGGTTTGGGGGAGGTTCATCTTTTAATAAATATTAATGTTTTTTTATTATTTATTTGTTTTTGTTTTTTGTTTATTTGTTCTGCCTTGAAATGTTTAATTATTATATGCATTGCTGTTTTATATTATGTTAAACCCTAAGTGTGGGAGTTAACTTTGAGATCAATAGGGGAGTACGAATCTCCTACGAATCTCACTGATAACTCCACTCGGAGTGGGTTGAGTGTTCGGAAAGGTCCAAAACGAGGCTTGACTTTGTTGAGGGCTGGACTGGATACTTGGCTGATCTCTCCGAGAACCTACCCCAAAAATTCGAACCTCATGGATAAAATGAGTCGTTTTAAAATCCGAAGAGACAAAGAGTCTCGGAGGCTACGAATGACCCCATGAGACCTTCTAGAACCCCCCATAAAAGGTTGGCTCCCTAGAGCCCCCTACGTCGAACCTATGAACTTGGGTTTCTTGAAATATTGTGTTATATATGTTTGATTTGTTTTATATATTTTTTTGTTGCTATGATTTTCTTTTCTTTGTTGTGTGTTTGCATGCATCATCTCTCATTTGCATTCTCATCATGTTTTATCCACAAAAAAAATAGTAAATAAAAAAAATATGTAATATAAATGTAAAAATATATTCTATTTGGTGAATGTGTAGGAAGGATGAGTACCAAGAAGACCATTGTTCACTTTTCTGTTTCCACTCCGGATATCAAGAAGCTGAAAATAATCAAGGAAAAATTACCATCAAGTGCTTTGGATAGATTTGTAATCCGCTATGGGAACATTTTGGACTTGCTAAGGGTGAGAGTACAAGAAGAAGCAATTACTGCTTTGGTTCAATTTTATGACCCTCCGCTTAGGTGCTTCACTTTTCAAGACTTTCAGTTGGCTCCTACTTTGGAAGAGATGGATGCTACGTTGGGGTTCTCAAAAATTAAAAAAGAATTCTATACTGGTGTGGGTAAAGAAGTTGACTTTTCAGATTTGGCAAAAGCTTTGGGGTTATCTGCTACGGAATTGAAGACTAATTACAAAACTGATGGGGATGTGCATGGGATCAAAAGATCTTACTTAGAAAATCAAGCTTTAATGTATGCTCAAAAGAAACAATGGGACATTTGTGGATATTTACTAGCTCTTTTGATTTTTGGAGTTGTTTTATTGCCAAAAAATGTTGATTATGTTGATCCCGCCGCTATTCATGCTTTCTCCTCCTTTAAGGTTTATGGAAAAGATCCTACGCCAACTATCCTCGCTAATATTTACTATGCTATTCATATGAAGTACGAAAAGAAGAAAGGAATGCTATTTTGTTGTGTCCACTGGCTATATTCTTGGTTGACTTCTCATCTCTACAAATCTAGTTGCTTTATCAAAGAGCTTGCTAGGAACGAGTGGTCTCAAAAGCTAAGGGCTCTTAAAGCAGATTCTATCTTATGGTATGCAAAGAAATTAAAATCTGATAGGATCATTTACAAATGTGGAGATTTCGACAATGTGCCATTAATGGGGACTCTTGGTTGTATTAATTATAACCCTGTTTTAGCATTGCGTCAATTAGGACATTCTATGGATAGTGAACCTTCCGAACAACAAATAGAAGAATTGATCTTGCATGATAATGGGAAAGGTGCACCAAGAACATTGAAAAGAGTGATTCAAGCTTGGAGTCAGGTTCAAAGAAAATATTTTGGACCAAAGAATGCAATTGCAAAAGCACCTTACACCACATGGGTCCAAGAAAGAGTTGGGAAGATTTTGCTACCTTTTGTTGTGGATCCCGCATACAAGCCTGATTCTCCTGATCCTGTTCCTCTATCCATCGAAGAGATAGAAGGAATCAAGGCTGCCCTAGAGGCATCCCAAAAGGAGAAAGAGAAACTAGAACTTGATTTGCATCAACTTACCAACGAAAAGAGTCAACTACGCTTTGACCTCAAAGAGAAAAATCAAGAACTTCAAGCCATGAAGGAGGAGAATGATAGACAAAGGGGTAAGAGGAAGCGTGCAACTGAAGGGTATTTAAGTGCTAATTTTAATTTAGAGGCTCATGATGAGAGGTTGGAGCAAGCTAATGCGGAAATTGCAAGGTGGAGAAGGCGTTATGAGAAGGCTTCCCATGACAAAGCGGAATCCGAGAAAAATCTAGAAGCTGTAGTCTTTGAATTAACTGATAGAACTAAGGATCAAGAAGAGGAAATAAGGAACCTCAAATATGATCTTCAAGAAGCTCGCAATTCTGAACAACAAGAGCGCGCAAGAAGATTAACCACGGAAGAAGAACTTTTACAGCGCACCGGTGAGTACGAAAGAGCATTTCAAGCTATGGTATCACTTCGGGAAGTGTTCATGAGAGAAAAAGAGATACACGAGGCAGCCTTGAACGAAAAAGACTATTGGAAAAGACAATACACAATCGTTTCTACAGCTTACGAGCATGTGAGCATGGTTCCTAAGATGCTTGAAGACTATGAGAAATGTCGCGATGATTATGATAAGCTAGTCTTCTTGTGTAATGATCTAATCCTGGATATTCCAAAAAGTTTGGAAAGAGCAGAATCCTCTCCCATCATCCTTCCTAAAGTCGTCAAAGAGTTTATGGAGCTTTGTAGAAGCATGGTGGACAAGTTCAAAGAAGACATCCAAAGGCGTTCTTAGCTTTATGATATTTCCTTGTTGCTTTTATTTCAAGTACTTTTAATTCAATTTATTTTGAGTATTTTTAATTTCAGTTTCCCTTCCTCTTTTGTAAACCAACAATGAAGTGGTATTTCCTTTCAATTAATAAAGTGTGGTTATTTTCGCATTTACTTATTGTTCCTATAATATTCACCAAATAAATATATGCAAAAAAAAAAAAAAAAAGAAGAAAAAGAATAAAAAAAGAATGTATATTTACTATAATAATGTGGATAAGACATGAACATAGCATAAGCACAACATTCATATCATGCATGTCATATTTAATTACCAAGCATTAAAGAAAAACTATCTTCATCTCCAGTCACACCATTGCAACTCAACCGCTAATTCAGACAAGATCTCAAAAGAAAAGGGCAATGGAACAATTGGAACAGAACCAGGCCGCCCTTCGTGAGGAAATGACCCAACTAAAGGGTACTGTTGAAGACCTCCAGGGAGGAATGACCCAAGTGCTGAGCTTCATAAAAGACCTCAAAGATAAGCAGGACAAAGCTAAGGAAGTCCATGATCAGTATGAAGAGATACCTAAGGATGGCAACCCATTGTTAGGATATGTTCGAGGCCATGACCCTCACAAAACGAATGCTCACACATCTAAAAGGGTCACTACGACCCATGAAGAGGGAGAGGCCTCTCAAGAAGGATTTATCCCTACTACTCAGAAAGAAGGGACGTCTCGCACAGTTCGCATTCCAATCAACAATCCGCTTAGGGATGAGGACTACTTGGATCTACAGTATGGGGACACTAATGACACAGATCAAGTCCCTCAACCAAAGATGACCTCTGCTGATTCTGGGGAGAATTCCAAGGAGAGTGAACAAATCAAGGCGCTGGAAGAAAGGATGAAAGCAATGGAAGGATATGATGTCTTCGATGTGGATACCTATGAAATGAGCTTGGTGCCGGATTTGACTATTCCTCATAAATTCAAGATACCCGACTTTGAAAAGTACAAGGGACTCTCTTGTCCGAAGAGTCACTTGCGCATGTATGTACGAAAAATGGCTGCTTATGCTCATGATCAAAAGTTGATGATGCATTTTTTCCAAGATAGCTTGAGTGGAGCATCGGTTGACTGGTATATGCAATTAGAGAAGTCTCACATCCGAAGCTGGACCGACCTTGCTAATACGTTCCTAAAGCAATATAAATACAATTTGGACATGGCACCCGATCGGATGCAACTCCAAAATTTGTCACAAAAGAAAGAGGAATCGTTCAAGGAGTATGCACAGAGATGGAGGGAAATGGCCTCCCGAGTCCAACCTCCCCTGTTGGAAAAAGAACTCGTAAAAATGTTTATGGCTACATTACAAGGGCCATACTACGATAAAATGGTAGGCAGTGTGTCCTCAGGGTTTTCAGATTTAGTGGTTATTGGTGAAAGAATAGAAGAAGGAATTAAGAGCGGGAAAATACAAGGAGCATCATCTAACTCCTATCAGGCGAAGAGGCCTACCCCTAACTTCACAAAGAAGAAGGAAGGAGAGACTAATGTTGTAGGGCATCAGGAAAACAGACCTCCCACGTCATATCCACCACAACAAAACCGGTTTCAGGGAGGACAAAGGAGATTCGATCCGCTACCTACTTCCAAGAAAGAAATTCTGAAATATTTAATAAATGAATCCTTGGTAGAAGTTAGGCCACTGCCACCTCTTCCTCCAGGCAAGGTTACACCCAACTACAAGCCAAATGAAAGGTGTGAATTTCACGCCAATTCTCCCGGACACACCTTGGAGAAATGTTGGGCCTTCAGGCACGTCGTTCAAGATTTGATTGAATCAGGGGCAATCGCCTTTGACAAACCCAATGTGAAGACGAACCCGATGCCATACCATGATGGCGCAGTCAATGCAATAGAAATTGTCAATGAGCAAGAGTTGGTTCAACAACGGAACTCCCCCATAGATGCCCTTAAGAGGTATCTTCTTATAAAGGGGTTTGTCCTAGAACACAACGAGGCTTTTAAAGACACTCTGCAAAGACTCATGGATCAAGGGCTGATCCAGCTGGAGGAACACCCTGAAGAGGAATATGTGGCAATGGTTGAAAGAAACGAACCTTTAATGATACCCGCACAAGGGGCAAGGAAACCATTAATCATCCCGTGTTCAAGGTCGCCACTGGTAATACCTGTACAAGAGCACACTAGGATCATCCCAATCAGAGGACCATACCCTTTGGACAAGATGAAAGTAGTACCATGGGAGTACGAGACCGATACCAATACTGCAGTATCAAGCATTGTTGGACCTGGGGGCATGACCCGTAGTGGGCGCATATTCAAAACTACGCAGGCACCACAAATGTCTAGTGAAAACTTGACACAATCTGGAGGACAAGCGGTTGTAAGACCGATTGACGAGGCTGAACCTAAGGATAAAGAAACTTCTAATAAGGATGCTGAGGAGTTTCTCGCTCTGATTAAGAAGAGTGATTATAGAGTGGTAGATCAGTTGCAACAGACACCGTCTAAGATATCGCTCTTATCACTATTGATACACTCTGAGAAACATCGAGATGCTCTGATGAAGATCCTAAACGTTGCCCATGTAACTAAGGACATCACAGTCAATCAATTTGACGGAATGGTGGCCAATCTAACTGCTGGGGCATGCCTAGGTTTCAGTGACAATGAGCTACCTCTGCAAGGAAAGTCACACAATAAAGCCTTGCATATCTCCATGCAGTGTGGGAAGGCTCATCTGGCTAGAGTTTTGATCGACACAGGGTCATCCTTAAACGTGATGCCAAAAGCAACACTTGACAAGATAGTCTTAGAAGGACTTGTGGTTAGACCTAGTCGTCTGGTGGTTAAGGCTTTCGATGGATCACAAAGTCCGGTGTTTGGAGAAGTAGACCTTCCTGTCATAATTGGTCCCCACACCTTCTGCATCAATTTCCAAGTGATGGAGATTGAGCCAGCTTATACCTGCCTACTAGGACGCCCTTGGATCCACGCAGCTGGGGCAGTCACCTCCACCCTCCATCAGAAACTAAAGTTTGTGAATGGGAACTCCATAGTAACCATCAATGGAGAAGAAGATATATTTGTCAGCAATCTAAACTCATACAGATATATCGAGGCTGGAGACGAAGCGTTGGGTACCGCATTTCAAGCACTAGAAATTGCAACCGCTATCACACTACCAGTGGAGAAGATAAGAAGGGCGGTGACCTCATGGAAAGACCTACAAGACGCAGATACTAAAGGCTGGGGCAAGCTGCCAGAAGTTTTGGAGAAGAAAGATCGCCTGGGGTTAGGATACCAACCCACCAAGGTCACAAGCATTAAGAAAGAAGAACGACCATTTCCCCCAATAATGCAAACTTTTGTGACTGGCGGGTATGAACATGTGGCTATGGTGTCCAACCAGGATTCTCGAGAAGGGACGTCCAATTTCATTCGAAAAATCAGGCCAGGAGAACAGCTTCCGAATTGGACAAGCCTGGAGATACCGGAGATAGTTTTCATTTCAAAGTAATTTGCTTTTGTGTGTTTTATTTCCCTTTTTTAATAAAGAAAAACAATAACGCTCATGCCTCGCCCGAAGCATAGAGCCAGTTTGTAAGGGCCCCATTTACTTTCAAGTTCGAAGTTTATTAATAAAATTGTCTTTGCATTTTGGTATTGAAAATATTGTCTTTTCTCGCATTTATTCCTTTTCCATTTCTGAAAATGACAAATAAATTTCTTGCACAAACAAAGCACGTTCACATCTGCATACTAAAAGAAAACAAAACATAAAACATGTGCAGATCACTTTCTGACACCACCGATAATAATACTGCTGAGACCCTATACAAACTCGAGGCTCTCGCTAATCAGGCTGAAGAAGGGGATGAGGAAGACGATGAACCTCCGGAAGAGTTGTCAAGGTTAGTGGATAAGGAATCCAAGAGCATGCTCCCTCCACAAGAGGCCATTGAAATCATAAACTTGGGAACGGATAAAGAACCCAAGAACATTAAGATTGGGGCAACGCTAGGTAAGGACGTAAAAGCAACGCTAATCAAGCTCCTCCACGAGTATGCAGAGATTTTTGCTTGGTCATACCGTGACATGCCGGGGTTGGACACAGACATCGTGGTACACAGGTTACCTCTCAAAGAAGGATGTGCGCCGGTCAGGCAAAAGCGCAGAAGGGTTCGACCAGACATGGATAGTAAGATTAGGGAAGAGGTGCTCAAACAGTTCGATGCCGGGTTTCTTGCTGTGGTTGACTACCCACCATGGATTGCAAACATAGTGCCAGTTCCTAAGAAAGACGGGAAAGTGCGCATGTGTGTAGATTACAGGGATCTAAATAAAGCAAGTCCAAAAGATGATTTCCCACTACCACATATAGATATCTTGGTGGATAATACAGCACAAGCTTCAGTGTTCTCTTTTATGGATGGTTTCTCCGGGTATAATCAGATCAAGATGGCTCCCGAGGATATGGAAAAGACTACATTCATGACATCTTGGGGCACTTTTTGCTACAAAGTAATGCCATTCGGGTTGAGAAATGCAGGGGCAACATATCAAAGGGCCATGGTCACATTATTCCATGATATGATCCATAAAGAGGTCGAAGTATATGTAGATGATATGATCGCCAAATCCGGCACAGAAGAAGAGCATATTACAAATCTACATAAGCTGTTTGAACGCCTGAAGAAGTACAAGTTGAGGTTGAACCCGAATAAGTGCACATTTGGTGTAAGATCGGGAAAGCTGTTGGGATTCATTGTAAGCCAACGAGGTATAGAGGTTTATCCTGATAAAGTAAAAGCCATACAAGCGATGCCCGTTCCAAAAACAGAAAAAGAGGTACGAGGTTTCCTGGGTCGATTGAATTACATCTCAAGGTTCATTTCACACCTAACAGCTACATGCGAGCCTATATTCAAACTACTCAGGAAGGATCAACCTATCAAGTGGAATGATGATTGTCAAGTAGCCTTCGAAACCATAAAGAACTACTTGCAAGAACCACCTATACTCTTACCTCCTGTACCCGGAAGGCCACTAATCATGTACCTCACAGTACTCGAAAGGTCTATGGGGTGTGTACTGGGGCAACAAGACGAAACAGGCAGGAAAGAACACGCTATTTACTACCTCAGTAAGAAATTCACGGATTGCGAGTCTCGGTATTCACCATTGGAAAAGACATGTTGCGCCCTAGCATGGGCCTCCAAACGTCTAAGGCAATATATGCTGAATCATTCCACATGGCTAATATCGAGAATGGATCCTTTAAAATACGTGTTTGAAAAACAGGCACTCACGGGTAGAATTGCAAGGTGGCAAATGTTGTTGTCCGAATACGACATACAGTATGTAACTCAAAAGGCGATAAAAGGGAGTGTATTGGCAGAACATCTTGCTCACCAACCCCTCGAGGAATACCAGTCTATGAAGTTCGACTTCCCCGATGAGGATATTATGCTAGTAAGAGACTATGAAATACCAGGACCCGACGAGGGACCTGAACCGGGTTTGGTATGGAAACTCATGTTCGACGGTGCCTCAAATGCACTAGGACATGGCATAGGAGCAGTATTGACATCTCCCGATGACCGGCACTTACCCTTCACCGCAAGACTATGCTTTGACTGCACCAATAACATAGCAGAATACGAAGCGTGCATATTGGGGTTAGAAGCTGCGATCGATCTGAGGATTAAAGTCCTTGATGTCTACGGAGACTCAGCATTGGTAATCCATCAAGTCAACAAAGAATGGGACACTCGAGATGCAAAACTAATCCCATACCGAGACCTTATACTGGAGTTGACGGCTGAATTTGATACTATCACTTTTACTCATATCCCGAGGGAAGAAAATCAAATAGCCGACGCACTAGCAACGCTCTCCTCTATGTTCAAGGTGACCTGGCCAAACCATGAACCACGGATAACTGTTAGACACTTCGACGAACCTGCCTATTGTCTCACGATTGAGGAGCAGTCTGACAACGAACCATGGTACCACGACATTAAAAAGTACTTAGAAAAACAAGAATACCCGGAGAATGCCTCAACAATTGATAAAAAGACACTAAGGAGACTTGCATCCAAGTTCTTCTTAAGCGGAAGCATCCTATACAAAAGGAACTATGATTCAGTGTTGTTGAGGTGTGTAGATAAAAACGAGGCCAAGGAGATTATCAGGGAGGTACATGAAGGAACCTTCGGAACTCATGCAAACGGACATTCAATGGCTAGAAAAATATTGCGAGCAGGGTATTACTGGTTAACAATGGAGGCCGACTGTTTCCAATATGCAAGGACCTGTCACAAGTGCCAGATCTACGCTGACAAGGTGCACGTACCACCAAACCCGTTGAACGTTCTGAGTTCACCATGGCCATTTGCAATGTGGGGAATCGACATGATAGGGATGATAGAACCTAAAGCTTCGAATGGACACCGATTTATATTGGTTGCCATAGACTACTTCACCAAATGGGTCGAAGCTGCCTCTTACACCAACGTAACAAGACAAGTAGTCACTCGGTTCATCAAGCATAATATCATATGTCGGTATGGGGTTCCAAGCAGGATTATCACCGATAATGGGTCGAATCTGAACAATAACATGATGAGGGAGTTGCGCGAGGAGTTCAAGATTGAACACCACAATTCTTCACCATACAGGCCTAAAATGAACGGCGCTGTCGAAGCTGCAAACAAAAATATCAAAAAGATAATACAAAAGATGGTGAAAACATACAAGGATTGGCACGAAATGCTTCCCTTCGCCCTACACGGTTACAGAACCTCGGTGCGTACATCTACAGGGGCAACCCCCTTCTCCCTAGTCTACGGTATGGAAGCTGTCCTCCCAATCGAAGTGGAGATCCCGTCACTAAGAGTCATAGCTGACACAAAGTTAGAAGAATCGGAATGGGTAAAAACTCGTTTTGATCAGCTTAATCTCATTGAAGAAAAGCGACTGACAGCTTTGTGTCATGGACAACTCTATCAGAAAAGGATGAAAAAAGCGTTCGATAAGAAGGTCCGACCTCGAACCTACAAAGAAGGTGACATTGTCCTTAAGAAGATACTGTTACCTCGACTCGATGCTCGTGGAAAATGGACACCTAACTACAAAGGTCCATACATTGTAAAAACGATGTTCTCAGGAGGGGCATTAGTCCTCACTACAATGGATGGGGATGAGCTACCGCACCCAATCAACTCAGACGCGGTCAAGAAGTACTATGCCTAGCAAAAGCAGGATTACCGGACATAAGCCGAAGGCAAACTACGAAGGATAAGGGGTCGTGCAATCATCTATTTCTGAAGTCGAAGGATTATTGGGGCCCTCGATAACAAAAAAAAGCAACGGCAGTATTAATATCATTTCTATTTGTCATTTTCTTTCTTCGCATTTCTGTACACTCGCCAATTCAAGGCAATATCAATAAAATTTCCTTTTTTGCATACTGTTATACCCCAAAATTTGCCCACATATTTTTCAAGAAAACTCCAATCTGAAAATTAAGGGTCTCATATAATCATGGATTTTTATTTCAACAAATATCCTGACATATGAAATACTTAGTTTTTAGAATTTTTCTTATACAGTAATTTGGCTTGCAGTTGAATTTATTCTTACGCAAACACCAAATACTGTTTATTACTTCACACATGCTATTTATTTATTTACAGATAAATGGTACTGACACAATTGGTACAGAGTTAAATCTTTTTTGCAGGCGCAGAATCAGGAAACTCAGACTGTACTGGTAACAAGTAGATTATTATTATCTTTTGTTTCCCACTAATTTTTGTACTATATTCCATTATTTGCAAAAAATCTTTTCAAATCTCTTTTTCAAAAATCAAATCTCTCTTTTTTCCAACACTATCATACACTTTCTTTCAAATCTTACTTCCACTCAAATTTTCCTTTTGTACGGAATCACATCATTCCCCAACGTCTCTTTCCTTCTTTCCATTCTATAAATACCTCTCATTTTCTTCCATAAAATCTCACATCAAATTCCAACTCATCTTTCAAATTCCTATCTCATATCTATTTTCTCTTCTTCCCTGACAAGAATGGCAAAGTGGATAGAGACACTGTTTCTTACAATCATCACCATTGCTACGGTGATCATGACTTTCTTCTGCCTGCATAGTCCTGAAGAGTGTGGACCTGCAATGGTTGCACTCCCAATCATCTACATGTTATTGTTCATAGCATGGGTCATTAACCGTCATTCTTAAAATTTGCCGTATTTCTTATTTCTTAAATGTACCGTTTATTCGTCGTACTGTTCAATATAGTATGTGATATTTGTACTGTCAGTATTAAATGTTGTACTATTTGTCATAATATTGCTTAATTACTAAGATAATATTTTGTGTGTTTTCTGCCAGTCAAATATTCCTATTTCTGTGCATTAAATGATTTTCAGGGTTATTATCGGTAATTTTGCCCGCATACCGTAAATATTAGTTATTTATTATGTCTGTGTTTTTCTAACAAGTCAAGTAAATAAAACTTTCATTTTTTACATAAAACAAAAACAAAAAAAAAACAACAAAAAAGAAAATTAACTTTGACTGTTGATTTTTCACTCTAACTGCTACATCAATACCTGAACAGTCAGTTGACAGCCAAACTGCTGGCAGTACAATTCTCAGTGTTTTGTACCATCAATCAAATCAATCTTTCACAATTCAAAATTCCAAGATTTTTGTTCTAGAAGTCTTCTGAATATCACGCGATTAGCAGAGACTCAACACTGCGCAAAAATCAGGTACGCTTAACTGTCTCCTACATAAACAGTCCCTGACTAGGGTTTTTCTTGTTTTTACAGGAGCAACAAGTTTTTGAGAGCTCAAATGGATTTCATACACATCCATATATCTCAAAGTACCATCATACAAATTTTCAAACTTCAATTCACTCAGACGCACCGTCAGCAGCTCAAACAGTCAACAAACGACCCGTTTGACCAAAAAAGTCAACAGACAGTCAAAAATGAAATTTTTTGTCAAAGTCCATATTTTGTCAAAGGATTCATCATTTGATCATTGGATGATCATAGTTCATCAAGGAAAGATCAAAAATCAACAAAACCCTAAGATTCAAAATTAGGGTTTTTGCCTGAAAAGTCAACTCAACTTTGACTGATCATAACTCTCTCATCCTTCATCCAAAAAATTCAAACCAAAGCTTGTTTTGAAGGAAATTCAATTATTTTTCAAATGCCATTGATCCCATGGTCATTGGATTCACCATTTGAAAAATATGATCAAAGACATTACAGGTCATTTTCAAAGTCAACAAAAAGACACTTTTTTCAAAAGGACACACAAGGAGCTTCAAAAATCATTTTGACATGAGACCAAAGGCATTGGTTAGAGGACTCTTTGAGGTTTCCAAAAAGTGCAAGATCTCCTTCATATGACAAAAATTGAAGGATTTACACCTTGTTGAAGTTGGCTAAATTTTGGGAAAATACATGAAATCAACATTGTTCAAAATGGCATTTTTTCCAAATGGGGCCAAGTTTTCAGCATTCAAACATCATTTCCATGTTACTATGGGCCTCCCACGACCAAGACTAAGCCCATACCTTTTTTTATCCATTTTTGCATGATTTTATCTTACTTTAAGATTAAAATTAAAAGGAAAATGCATGGATAAATGGTAGCTTACAAATCAAGCATGACTCACCCCAAAGAATCTTCATCTTTCTGCAGAGAAGTAAAGGGCAAGGCAGGTGCAT